>NW_015647052.1:889895-935738 GCF_001515625.1 Sinocyclocheilus rhinocerous
AAATATTGACACTTTGGGTCCAATTTGGACATTTTCACTTAGGGGTTTACTCACTTTTGTGGCCAGCGGTTTAGATATTAATGGCTGTGTGTTGAGTTATTTTGAGGGGACAGCAAATTTACACTGTTATACAAGCTGTACACTCACTACTTTACATTGTAGCAAAGTGTCATTTCTTCAGTGTTGTCACATGAAAAGATATAATAAAATATTTACAAAAATGTGAGGGGTGTACTCACTTCTGTGAGATACTGTATATATGTTAAATATATAAATAAATATTTAGAATTCCCCAATACTCCGGAATACTCAAGGATGCAAATCAGTATATGGTATTTTAAATGTTTTTGGGAATAGGTACATATGTACCATCATACATTAATGTGCCATGGTGTTTGAATCTGTATCCTCACTCATTTTGTTTTCTTTCCCCACTCTTGGCATTGTGCTGATGCCTTTGTCATTACTATTGCAACCAGTCTACTGGGTACTAACTGTACAAACTGCTATGATTTTGTCACATTCTAAATGACAATACAAACAGTCAATCCGAAAGATTTGTTCTAAAAAACAAACCGGAACAGTGTGCAGTCTGAACATAAGTGCTTTCGTTCTTATAAAATCCAGTGATACACAGAACTACAAATTATGCTTATGTAATATTCTTGAAGGGTCTGCTGAGGGACATGACAAGAAAATGAATGTGAAAGAGAAATGAAACATTCTCCTCACCAGGAGGGTTGAAAATGACAATGTACTCCAGTAATTTCTCCATTTCTCTCTCCAGAGATGCCAGACTGATGTTCCCATTTTGATCCAGAGAGGTCAGGAACTGCACCGTTAGGTGAAGGAAGGCTTGGCACTTTAAAGTCATGTCCTAACAGTCACACAGAACAGATATAAATCATGATGCTGTAAAAATGTAGTTTGTTAATTTGCAGATTACTTGACTATCTAACCTTGTGATGTAACATTTGTGTGGTCGGCCCAAATCCAGCAGCCATTCTGAGCAATCTGATGACATGTTGTGAAGAAGTATCATGACTGAGAACAAGGGATGCTGGGTAATGTGTGCTGACGTAGCGTGTGACATTTTGATAAGAATGAAAATCTACTAGGTGCCAAGGCAGAGAAGCTGATTGGTCCAGGAGACTAAGGACAGAAGATTCCTGTAGAAGTAAATCATGGTAGATTAACCTTTAATAGGCACCCTTGAAGATGGTTAAGGTAAACAGATGACCACTCACAGGTTTGCAGAGATCCTCTTTGGCCAGAAACACCATCAGATAGAGGACAGAGACCACCATCGTCTGAGCTGAGGGGTTCAGCTGGGGGCTGAGAGAGTCACTCAGTACACTGACCCAGTTCACCTCACACAGCAGCTCTCCCATAAACAGGAAACAACTCTTTGGGCTTCCCCTCTCCACCTGAACAGCATGAAATTCAATTAATTTACTGACAACCATCTATTAAAGTATCAGTATTTTCTTATAGTTAGTACAAGAAAGACTGTTTAAATCTTAGGATTAAAACCCATTATCTTCTTCACCAAATTATTTGTCAGACTACATTGGAAGTGACTAAATGTATGTACACTACCATTCAAAAGTCTGGTGTTGGTAAGATGTTTTTTTTTTTTTTTTGAAAAAGAATGTTACAAAAATTTCTATTACAAAAAATGCTGAAAAAAATATATCACTATTTTCACAAAAAATATTAAGCAGTAAAACTGTTTTCAACGTTGATAATAATAAGATATCTCTGTTTCTTGAGCACCAAATATGCATATTAGAATGATTTTTGAAGGATCATGTGACACTGAAGACTAAAGTAATGGCTGCCGAAAATTCAGCTTTGCCATCAAACTAATAAATAGCATTTTAAAATAAAATAAAATAGAAAACAGTTATTTTACCAACCTCAAATGCCTGAATGGTGGTGTACATAGGTCTAGATGGTTTTGAAACACTATAGAGATCCTCAACCAAATACAAGTAATATATGCGATCTAAGAGTTCTGTAAGTCTCTCACATTGAAAAACTGGTTCATTAGTGTCTGATCTGGATGCAGGTCCTTCCATGGCAAACGGCTGTACTCAGTGTGGTACGTGTACAGCAGGTACTCTGGCATCTTGGGAGAGGTGCAGGTCTCACAGTAATGCATGAGATGAAACCACAGAGCTCCTCTTTGTCCTGGCAACAAGCGATCTGCAACAAAAACATTACAGATTTAAAATTACATACTGATCACATGGATTTTGAACTGAACATGTATTTCAACGGCTGAAAAAATGACTGAGCAGAAAATGGTTGAATGAATCACAACATGTGTGCGTTGTCCTGTTCGCCAAGGATGTTTACCTTTGAATTTCTCATGTAAAGTCTCCATCAAGCGTGCATATAAGCTCACTAAGCTCACTGCAGCTGCGGCATCTGATTCAAGCCAGGGAGAACAGTGAGGATGACTGTGACATACACAAGAGAGTTGTAACTCATCACTTCTGTCATCAGTGCTATAATAACCAAACCACATCAAAGCATACCTAGTGTTGTCAGTGTCAAGGAACAGAATCCACGGCTCAAACAGTTTGGCCATTTTTGCATGCAGGCTCTCAAGAGCTACATTAAAGAGAATTTTACATTAATTAATTTAATTATAAAATAGTTGCTATACAGATATAAAAGTTTGGAGTCTGTAAGAAGTCTCTTATGCTCACCAAGACTGCATTTATTTGATCAAAAATAAAAGTAATATTGTAAAATACTATTGCAATTTAAAATAACCGTTTTCTATTTAGGTACATTTTAAAATGTAATTTATAGCTCTGATAGTAAAGTGATTGTGGAAACTGTGATACATTGTTACTGAAAATCTTACTGACCCCAAACATTTGTCTGCACTATAAATATTTGGTTGCTACACATAACAGAGAGATACAAATTTGTACCTTTGACCAGTCTTGGACTTCCTACTGGTTCTTTGCTGCAATTGTTTAGTTCCAGATCAATGACGTAGGTAATCAAATCGTCCCAAAACATCTTGATTTCCTCAATGTACGGCCCCCATTTTGAGAGGAGACCAAAGCTCCTGAAGTCTCCATTAGACAGACGGAGCTTCAGGAAGTACTTTGAGAGCCATTCGATTGTTTCATCCACCTAGAAAAACAAAGTACAATCGTAATGCTCTGGCTCCGTTTGAAGTATTCAAGTCTAAAAGAGCATGTTGAATAAATAAGGAGTGTTTTGCGTTACCTGTTGAGGGGAGAGGAGGATGGAGCGGGTTTTGTTAGTCTTTATCTTAGGATGAGGAGAACAGCCCAGCACAATTAGAGACGTTCTCCAACACTCTGGACTGAGAAGCTGCTCAGAAGAGCCTGCAGGAAAGTGAATTTTTCTTCTACAGTCAATTTTTCTGAACACAAATAGCATTTTTTAAATAATTTACTTGAATTCATTTAAAGTACATTTTCAGTTTTTGGAATTTATAAATTATGATTACAGACGTCATGCTAAACTACCAAAACGGGGCAAAAGAAGGACGTTTAGAAAGACACATGAAAAATTACTATATGACAAAAATCCATAGATAATTAAATCGACAAAAGCAGATCTGGACTGATGTAGACTTTAACATTTATAAATATAATTTAGCAGACATTGGACATTTCCAGTTGTGATACTAAGCATATCTAACGCAAGTACATTTGCTACTTTTAAAAAAAATAGTGATTGTGACAAAAGGTTTGCAAGTAAATTAAAATAAATTAACCATTATACTAAGGTGATTAAATGAGGGTTTCTTTGTGATAATTTGACACAGAACCAATCAAATAAAAAACAAACAAACAATGGATGACTCTGGGTCAGAGAGAAGGAAAGACGCACTCTGCATGAGCAGACGAAGGAAGTCACTGTAGTGGTCTGGAAACTGGTAAAGCAGCAGTTCAGTCCAATGCTTGCAGAATATGTTGAAGGGCATGAGGACTTCTGGCTCAGGTTCCAGCCCACAGGTGCACAGAGCCTGATGGATTATTGCCATCAGTCGGCTACGCTCAGAGAACTGAGGCTGTGTCACCGACAGCCACTGAGTTAAGTCAAACTAGAAACAGAGCAGATTATTCAATTCAATTTTCAAAAAGTTGCAAACATGAGCTACACATTCAAAAGCAAAATGTAGAGCAATCAGAGTCTCAGAGGGCAATGGGAAGGATCCAACGTGAGGTGGTTGAAGAGTGCTGATTGCCCCGTAAATTTAAATGAGATTTTATTGTTTTTATGTTCCCGCCATTTCTGCACAAAAATCATTTTATAAACTACTCTGAGGGTTTCGATATGGGAATATGCTAATAAAATTGTGATTAAGAATATGACAGCACTGCATCACATAATTATGAACAAAACAGTGAAATCTTCTCCACACCTCTAGAAGAATTTTGATTTGGCAAATTCTTTTAACCCATAATGCTTTGCAACCTGTATGATGAACATTTACAGCATTATTCAATAAAGGAGAATTACTTTTGTGAGGAGCATGAATATGACATCACCACTGTCTATGTGGAGGGTGTTGACCACTTCCTCGTACAGAGAGACCAGCTCTGCAGGAGAGGCGTTTGGAGTGAAGTAGGGTGAGAGAAGGTTACAGAGGTGTCTATTGAGCAGGATGGTCTTCAGCATTTGTTTACATTCTGATCGGACATCCCGGATGAAGACCTACAGCCAAAGACATGCTTTATATATTCCTAACAGTTAAGACATGACAGCTGTAAATATAAAAACGACAGACACTTTTAAAAATATATATATTTTTTTAAGTCAAAAAGAGAAAACATCATTACATTCGATTACAATTAGTGCTAAAATAATGTAACATAACAATATAGTTCACTGGGTTGAAAACAATACCTGACCAAGGATCTCTATACATGACGTGAAGAACTGGCGAGTGGGTGGATGTCTCTGTGTGTCCTCACACACAAAGGACACTATCTGATAGAAAACAGTGAGGCCCACCTTCAGGATGCCAGGGGAAGGATTTAGCTTGTAAGCATTAACCAAGGCCCTAAACAAGAAAACATGATGTTCACATTTAGTGGCACAAATATAGAATGTGTAGAAACTGATTTGAGCAGGTACTGACGTGATGAAGTTTTCTGTGTGCACGGCCGCCTCAGCCAGACTTTGAGGAGGAGCTTTGATTCCATCAGCCTGTAGCCGTTTAATATCACTCTTCAGGCACTGTATCTGATTCTGCACTGGATCCAGTTTGTGCATTCTTGAGTACTGCAGCACACAATCAGGGAGAGAGAGAGAGAGAGAGCTCATGAAAATGTAGGATTTTCTGAGGGGTTGCCAGAATAGTTTATAATATTAATGCAGAGAAGACAGGAAGTCAGTTAGGGAGAAAAATAGGGGAATGAAATTTGATTCCATCATCACGGTTCAGTGGGTCTGACATAGGGTTAGACATAGTAGTAGTAGTAATTTATTTTTATTGCCATGTCAGCATCTAAGGCTGTCTTCATGGCAAAAGTTGGAATAATACAAGAGTTACATAAACACAAAATAAACAAAAATACAGCAGTTAAAATTATACAAGATTAACTTATGATAAATTTTTTTTAAATCCCATTTTTATCCCCAAGTAAAATCTTACTTTGTCTTTAGGCAAAAGGGCTTAGACATATTAGTACTTCAAGTTAAATTACTTTATAGTTACCCAGGCAAAATGTAAAATTTTTACAGTTTTTTAAGTTTACATTTTTTAGATAATGTTTTATTATTATTATTATTATTTCAGCTTTATTCAAATTAAATAATGATAAATCATCTTGGACGCTGACACCTAGTAACCCACATTACTATTATTATAATACAAAAAATCTCTCAGTTACCAATACCATTGCAGAAATGTGCTAATTGCAGTCAGTCATGATTAATGTATTGCGCAAGTGTCTAATAATGGGGGGGGTTACTATGATAAAGTGAATAGTATTCAGCAGGTCATGTGATCACAACATTCCGCACCCATTAGGCGACCCACTCCATGTACAGAAAAACAACTTTTATTTGGCTCCTGAATATGACTGAAGTCTCCATCTCATGTGAGTGTACATGATTTAAAAAATTTAAAAAATGTGTGTACAACTTTTTAACCAAGAAGCACAAAGTACACCATTAGAAATAGCACAGAGCAGAAGGACTGAAATGGCAGATATTCACCTTAACAGTGATATGTGCGGGACCCTGGCAGGGCTGTCCGCCTTTGCCACGGCACTCTAACTGCATTGAGAGCTGGTCTTCTCGGTTGATGTAGAGCTGCGGCAACACCTCCAATAGTTCATTGTCTAGAACGACCTGCTGTGTTTCCCGGACCGTTGCCATCCTGAGAAGAGGACACAGTCGTGATTTAAAACACCATTTAGCACATACGGAGATGCAAATACAGCACTACTGCGTATCATTGAGTAATTTGAGAGGCACCAGTTATTTTTCACAGCACTGGAGACTTACTTAACATGCACTTACGGACTATAAGTGAGTTTTGACATCAGTTTATCAATCAATACATGCTTCAAAGAGAGAGAGAGTAAGTGCTCATGTATTGAGTCTTACTTGGCTTGATGCTGGAGCTTAGCAAGGTCTTCCTGAATTAAGGCAGTGGAGATTTTCTCATCAGCCAAGCTCTCAGTGGGAATGTCAGGCACTGGAGCGTTCACAGGCACGAGCAACAGTGCCCCCTGGGGAGCATCATGCTTTCTCAGATGAGTGAGAATACGCTCCCTTGCTGTAAATAAATACAAGAGGAATATATAATTTTGTGCAAAAAGTCAAATCTGCTGTACAATGAATCTGTGACAATCACTATGCTCTAAATATCCAACAACCAAAAAGATGTTAACATCTTTTTTATTATACAAAACTGTAACTTGAACATGCTGAAAAGGGGCTTGTTTTTTTTTTTACATAAATGCAGTCTCTGACTTAGAAAGTCATGTGTGTTTTAATTAAATGTGCCTGAAGCAAACAACTGTAACATTCCTAAAGAGAATCACTATTTCATATTTTGACTGCTTTATATAAGAGAATACAGACATCAGAGTATGATTATCAGTGGAAAGTGGGCTCAGTACCAGCCAGAGGATTGATGAAGTCAGTGAAGATGGAGAAGTTGGTGTTCTGGGAGAGTGCGGGTTCATTTTTGACCTTTGACCACAGACTGAGCACTTCCTGCAGCTCATGCTGGACCTGCTCAATGTCCACATGCTCCATCCACACCTCCTAAAGATGAAGTGACACACAGACCTGCCATCAATTCATATTTCATAATGTATTGTGTCAAAAATACCTTCAGTATCACCTGAAAATATGCATCTGAACAGAAAATAAAATAATTTCAAAAAAGGCTCATTTATAAAACGTGACATTTATCAAAAAATGTTTACAGGCATTTTCCATACATTGCTAAGTGTTTAATGCAAATGACATGCAAATGCAACTCTTCTAGCTCTTATATCTGATTAAGCTCTTATATCAGATGTGGCAGAATATTTTCCAAATGTCCAGAGAAAGTATGAGTAAAATATATGTTTAAACAGTAATACTACTGTTTAAAAGTTCAACGTTTGAGGTCTGTAAGTTAAAAAGTTTGAGGTCAGTAATTTTTTAAAAGAAATTAATACTTCTATTTAGTACGAATGCATGAAATTGATTATTGAAAATAAAGACAGCTTCATTGTTGCATTTCTATTTCAAAATTATTTTGAACTTTCTGTTCATTAAAGAATCTGGAATAAATGTATCACGGTTTCCACAAAAATATTAAGCAACTGTTTGTAACACTTATAATAATAATAAGAAGAAATGTTTGTTGAGCAACAAATCAGTATATTAGAATAATTCATATTTGAACGAAGGATCATGTGACACTGAACACTGAAGTAATGGTTGAAAAAAATTAAGCTTTGCCATCACAGGAATAAACTACACTGAATTATTAAAATGTAAAAACGTTCTTTTAAATTGCAATAACACTTCACAATATTACTGTTTTGACTATATTCTTGATCAAATGCAGCCTTGGTGAGGATATGAAACTACTTTCAAAAACATTAAAAAAATCTTACCAACCCCAAACTTTTTAACGTATAGATTTGTTAAACTGACAGCTTGACATTTTATATTTAAATGGTTTTAAATTACATTTCCATTCAAAACCATCTACTAAATCCTTAGGATGGCTCAGACCTCTTAAAGATAAAAATGAAAGAATGCACTCTGCTGGACTCAAACAAACCCTCACCTGCTGGCGCTGCATGATTTTGGCTAGACGATGGGTGTCATACTGCTTTGGCAAAGAGGGCAAGTAAATTTCCTGCTTCTGAAGGTTTTCATCATCCAGCCACAAAGCAAATACAGTGAAGAGCCTGAATAATAAGAGTTTGACATTTAAAAATGTATTTTCTGTTCTAACATGTCATAACATATGGTTGAATGATAAGGCTTCTATTCACAAATTAAATGTAACCTAAAATGGTCACACTTTATTTTGTGCTTAACTTGAGAGTAATACAAATGAAGAACACATCTTGGAAACAGTATCAAGAATGTTTCTTTCAGATGCTGTAGTCACTTAACACTCAATAGTACTCAACAGTAAATAGAATAATGGATGTTGAGAGAACAAAACTCTGGACATTACCGCACAAGTTCAGTGTGCAGCTCAGGAGAGGTCATGTACTGGGTGATGGGCGTCTCTGGGGTGAGCAGACCATCACTGGATTCACTGCTTGAGCATGGCACATTCAAAGCCTTGCTGGCAGCATGGTGGAAGTCAGACACTTCAACCAGCCGCTGTCTGAGACTTTTTAACAAGGAGAGATGGGCCGCACCATGGAAGTAACGCCTCCCAATACAACCTTTCACCTCCAGCCTGATGGTGTCAAAAAATAAAGAAATAATAAAAATCAGAGGCAAGGGTTCAGAAATACCCATAATCAAACAAACCACTGTAACACAACTAACAAATATTATACATTACTCTAAGGCAAAATATACATTCATTACTGCAAAATAAACCTTGAGTGGGTCATCAGGACCCTGAAACAGAGCATTATCCAAAAAAAAAAATATATATATAACAGACATAAAATATTGATGTGTGCTGGAATTCTTTCGATATTTTAAAAGAAAGGGATTGTAGAGTTCAATTATTTTAGAATCAGAATTAAAACTGATATTGTGCAGATACAAAATAATAATACACTGACAAACAAGACATGAAATGCATCTGACATTATGTTCAACACACAACAGACAACAGAACACAGACAGGCAAAGAGCTGGAACATCAGTCTTGTGAGTCATCAGTACTGCTACATAAAGCTTAGAGTAAAATCTGGTGAAACATGAAATGAGTGAAATCATCAAGAAGAAACGAGTACAAAAAGGGAAATGAGGGGGAGGAAGAAAAAAAGAAGGCAAGAGGAACAGGGTGAACATCTTCACTTGAATATAGCACGTACAACATGTACTTTGAATCCAACATGCACTTCTGTCACTAAAACAAATTCCTCGTATGTGTAAACATTCCTGGCAATAAAGCTCATTCTGATTCTGATTAAGTAACAACTGCACTTTAGTGAAGTGAAATAGCATGATAATATATCTAAAACGTTTGGAAGTCTTCATTTTAAGAAGCCAGGTACTAAAAATCACAACAACAAGCCAAATAAAGACAGAATGTTTCCATGTTTAACGTACCCAAACTCTGGTCCAGGTTGACGGAGGTAAAGTTGGAAAAATTTCTGCCAAAACAAAGGCAGGAGTGGATGATCTGCAGGGGTAGCTAAAGCTTGTTGAGCCCAGCGATAGATCATCAGTCTCTGCAGGGATGGGACGACTTGAAGCTTAAGGCGCACCTGGGCTTTCTTACAAACCGAAAACAAACAGGTTAATGAGGTTGCATGTTTACTGTACTATGAATACATAAAAACATTTACCGGTACCCAAACCTTTTGACCAATTAATTTCTATCATCTTTCCATGATGATACTTTTCATGATTAATGGATACATTGGTATTTTTTTATATTTGAAATTACTTAATTAAACATATCACTAATAAGACAAAATACATAGCCCCTAAGGGAATATGGGACATGAGTTTGGAGGAAAAAGTTAGTTAATGTGCTCGCAAATGTTTTGCATTGCCCCGAGAAACTTTGTGTTAAAAACTTTGCACAAAAAAAAGAACAATTCTTCCTCACATCTCATGTTTATTTCATCACCATGTCTCCTTAGGGGCTTCATAACGAAAGGACTGATGTATCAGGTAGATGAGTTTTACTCTAAATAGGTGTTTCAATTCCAGTCCTCGTGACCCCCCGCTCTGCACATTTTGTATGTATCTCTTATCAAGTTAGACGTTTGACCGTAAGTGCCCTGCGAAGTGGACATCACAGGATATTCCGCCAGTTCAAAGGGAGTGTATATGTTCCATTCAAAGGGCATTAAAGTGTGTGAGAGGTAAATTTAAATTGTATTTATTTACAGAGGTATATTATGACACACTGTACACTTCTCTAGTAAGTTTCATCTGTGTGTGAAGATGCTGCAGGCCGTGGCGTAGTGCAAATCAAAAATGAATGAATGTTCGAAGTGAAGTAAACTGTAATTCCCATGCTCAGGGAGTAGGGAGCAATGAACACTGTGTAGGGACCATGTCAATCGGAACACAGTTCATGCATGGAGCTCTCTTCTAACGAGCTGGTTATCTGAATCAGGTGTGGTAAACAAGACACATGCAGAGCGGGGGGTCAAGAGGACTGGAATTGAGAACCGCTGCTATAAAGAACCATCCACGAAGTGAAAAATCTAGACAATCTTAAAACAATTTTAACATTCTTTGATTATTTCAGGAGCGCTCAAAACGTTCTCTTTGATGTGACTGCACACGGTAACTGTAATGGAGAGGAGAAGGTACGAGCAGAATGAAAGTGTACTTTCAGAGCCTGATCTGGTGTGTAAGCAGGGTTCGAGAGGAGCTCATGCTCCAAACAGCGTCGCAGCTGAGAGTCTTCCTCGAACATTGTCTCCATGTTGAGGACCAACCAAGCAAACCACACCTTAAAACAAAATAAAAACACAGAGAGGGAAATGATGACTAAAAGTAATCAGATCTAGATGCGCTGTATAAGCAATAACCTGTACATACCTCTCCTGTGAGAGAATTACCCTCAATGAAGGATGGAGTAACATTTCCTGCCACTATCCAGCCCATGAGAGATGAGAGCAAACCTCTGTCTCCATGGTAACCTAATGTGCTCTAAAAGGCAAATCCAAAAACACATACAAAACCATTTCTAAGTATTTTGCTTTAAGCCATTTGTTAAAAGAAGGCTGTTGAAACATCAACCAAGAGAAAAAAAACCTTATGTTGTTTGTAGAGAAGTTTCTGGAGACAATCCTCTTGTTGGTGAAGAAATGCAGCGCGGCACAGGTGGTCCAGAAGGTAGAGAACAGCTTTGTCTCGATGCCAGAGGTTCTGTTCTGTCAAAACCTGAAGCCAGAACTCAAGAACAGCCACTGCGCCAACACGTCCGGGCATGGAGCTCTCCAGAATATGAGCCTGAAGGACAGTAAGATCTTCCCATGATTTTAAAAACCTACACGTTCAGGTTTTAGTTGAAAGGTTTTGTATTTAAAATGTAATTCATTTATTTTAATTTATAGAGTGAGTACGATTTGTAGTGTGTACATTTTTTAATGACTGAGTTGGATCGTATGATGAATAAGTGCCAAGTATATACGGAAATTCCCTTAAACATATTTCAAAATCCCACCTGGATCACACTGTTTAGGAGTTTGATGTTCTCACATGTAGAGGTACCAATCAGATGCTGGGCCACCTTCTGTGTGACCTGCTGGGTCACACCCTGAGTCCCACTATCCAGCTGCAAAAAGAGCTGCATACAGCTCAGAAACCTGATTAACATTTGGAGAAATGCATTAGTATTGCTTACATACCTACAGCAATAAATAAATTAATTTTTTATGCTGTAAATTAAAAAAAAAACACATTCCAAGGATGATGTAATGTCTGACAGAAAAGGATAAATATATGACAATATAAACATAAATGATCTTAACTGTTCATTCTTGAGCAGGTAGAACTGGCAGTGGTAGACCAGAGGAAGAATGTTTTCCAGTATGTGCACTACAGCTTTGAGATGACGGGACTGAACCAGAGTCTTCAGCAGAGATATTCCGTCACTGCAGAACTTCTCCAAACTGTCAAATGCAAAACACTGAAAATGAATTCATGTTACTAGATTTGGATTTTCATCCTGCCTGGAACATTACTGTTGATGAATCAGTCAGTCTATGGTCACTACACTTCATCTATTAGAATGATAAGAGTCGCAATATTCTTTCCAAACCTGTGCCCAATGGTGGTCATGTCAATAGCCAGAAAACAGCCGATGGGGATGCCTGCTTTGACTGCTTTGAACACTGGGTGCATGGTGGGAGAGTCTGTGATCTCAGGCACACTGGGGGCGCTGGAGGAGGGAAGAGGGCACCAGGCATCCTGAGGACTTATTTCATTGGCATGGAGTTTTAGCCTCAGAACCAGGTCCCAGGCCCACTGGTTAAAGGAGGATTCTGGAGTATGGCCGAGCCGCACCACGTTAGCCAGGTAAGACACCTGCAAAAAGTTATCATGCAGAAAATATGAGCTGATAACAGGACAAAAGGCACTAGGAAGAACATGTTTATTCTTTGAGGAAACTTGTTAACTATTAACTATTACAAGTGGCAGATTAAACTTTTGGCTATTATTTCTGCTGATAAATGGAGGTGAACCATTGCAAACTAGACCTTTTACACAGATTAATATGGTCTGTATTAGCTTTATTCTGCATTACTCCACCCCCACACAATAGCAAAGCCATATCAATGCTGATGACAATCAATGTTAATTAAAAGCCTTATTTCAGTATGTGAAACTTACCTGTTTGATGCCTTCTGAGAAGATTCCACCATATGGTTTGTCTGTGAGATATTTTTGATATGACTCAATCACCAAAAGTGCGACTTCACTGTGCAAAGATGCTGGTAGAATGAGACAACCATTCTGTTGGTGAGAGAGAAAGTTATACTTCTTATTGTGAATATATACAACGCTTAAAAAAAGCTAAATTAATGGTCAGATTAACCACACGAGGAATTAGTTTGTATCAGGCCTATCATCGACTCATCAGGGAACATCAAGATTTAGCACAAAAGTACACTTTCCATGAACACATCTGTTAGATAATAAAGCAGCGCTTGTCTTTCCATATTCATGACTGAGACTCACAGGCTGAAATCTCCAGTTAAGGCCTTCTAGTATGATGCAGGCTAATCTGTTCTCCACAGCAGTGAGACTGAAGTTCAACAGCCAATCTCGGATCAACCCCACCTCAGCTTGAGCTGGCGTCCACAAGTGCACGGGCAACTCCTTGAACAGGTACAGTGACACCTGGAGAGATAATTATAATTAGGGCAAGTAATAGAATGTATCAGTATTTGCTGATCATTCAAAGACATTTTTGTGGCAGATAAGTAAACCATTGAACAGACAATACAAAAAGTGGCTTTAAATGCCAATATATTGTTTGTTTTATTTCCCTATCATTGAACAGAAGCCTATCACTGGCCTATAGTTCATAGAAATCTCACCTACAATTCAATCTACATCTCGTGACATGACTGCCACAATTTTAACAAGATTGAGTAGTCCAAATTTTAAAAATGTATCCCAAGACTGCATTCCGTTCTGCTTCTACAACAGCTGTTCTGAATGCAAATTTAGTGTCGCTTGCTCAACTGTTGTTCTTCATCATTCTCTGATCATCCAGTTACTACAGAGATCAGTAATCAAGTGTGACTCTTAAAACAGTTCTTATGTCGTTGGTGGACTGACAGATGCTGTACTTCACTCACCATGCCCACTTTCTCTATGGTCTCTCTCAGTCTCTCCAACAGCACAGTGATGATGTGAGGGTGGGCAGTCGCTATAGCTGCAAGCAACTCCCGCCCAACTTTAGAAAAGATCTCACGGGTGGTGATACTAACATAGGCCACCTTACAGGAAAGAGTAATCAAACATTTATTGCATTTAAAACATCTGGATGATGTTATGCTTAGATGATGGATTAATCATAAAGGTCTTCAGTAAAAGTTCAGAAAAAAAGTCAAATCACCTCGTATATCTCTAGCACTATGTTCCTGACAAATTCAGGGTCTACGTCGGTACGTCTGGGCTGGGCCATGTGTGCAAACGTTGTCAAGAGGCAGATTCCATCTGAGCTGTTTATCTCTGACAGCCAGTGCTGAAACTTCTCCTGATGGCTTGGTTCTGGACATAAATAAACACACAGTAAACCAGTGGTCCACAACCAGGAGACTGGGACCCACGAGGGGGCCTCAGCACACTTCCAAAGGGGGTCTCAAGATGACTTAAAATAATTTAAAATAAGCTAAAAGAGCTACAAATCAAGACGTAAGCTGCCATATTTTAATTGATTCAAATAACAACTACTATGTTTTATGTAAAACCATGGTCATGGTCTTAGAAAAACTGTAAATCACAAATGACTTGAAAAGCCAATGGAAATTCATTGGTAAAAAAGTCTAAACACTGAAGAACATTGTTATTGAAGCGGAATTTATGTATTTATAATTGTTTTACTTAAAGTGAGCAGCTTTATCAATACAGCAAATTTAGCACAAATATCTTAGATGGGTCTTCATATATTGTCTTTGACAATGGAAGGCCTTAAACACTGCTCTAAACTACTCTTTTTGTGTTCACCAGCATCAGATGTGCTTGGTGTCTCACCTCTGAGCCCCTGAATACAGTCCTCAGCACTCAGGCTACAGCTTAGCTTCTCCAGACTGTCCATCTCTGCACACTGCATAATGTAGAAGATCTTCCACAGCATGGAGCTGGATAACGTGCCATAGGGCATCTCAGACATAAACAGCCATATGCCCAGTCTGTCAACCAATAAAGGGTTAGTTAAATAGGTACGGCTTCAGAAAGAGATGTGCATAGTAAAGTATTGCTTTAGTTGAAATCTTTTATTGACAGCAAACTTAGAGAGAAGACAGAAAATAATTTAGTGAGAGAGAGGGGGAATGGGTTCAGGGCACAATGCAGGCCAGATGTGAACCTATTTCTCCCATATAAGCACCAAAGCTTGATGTCTGGAGCGTGTGCACTAATAGTTAGGCCCCAGCTCTGGAATTACTCTATACCTCTTGGCCTTGAGCACATGCAGCACTGCTCTCAGGAAGAGATGGTCAAACTCCACCTGCAGCTTCTCCATTGAAAACGACTGTTCCTGCATTGTGGTCCTGCTCACACCTGTCAGGTTGATGTACTGCGCCCAGTGGTCACTAACATAACAGAGCGTCATCCTAGAACAAGGAAAAAAAAAAAAACAACTCAAAGGTCTACTCTGTAAAAAAATATGTGATGTCAGTATCTAGTTATGAAAGCCTACCGAATAGTTTCTATAATGCAAAAAATATACGCAATAATATCTGTAATTTGTCAGGACATTTTATAGTATGAAAAAGGCTTAATTAAATGAATAAAGCTTACAAACCGAATCATGTAACCAATTCTCTTCACAAATTGGCGATAACGTGCTCTGTTGTAAGTCTGCAAGCCGACAGCAAGCAGTTCGACCAGTGAAGAAGCAAATGCAAATATCTTCATCATCTTTTGACTGGTGGTGGCTTGAGGCTGATAGTCGCCTATTGGCAAGAGTGACATTTAACAGTTCAACTAATCAGAAGTGGTATGAAATGTCAACTTTAACATACAAATAACTGTTCTAAGGATTTCTAAGTCTTTAGGGAAATGCATGCCATAAGCTTTTTTCCATTTCGGATCCCCATTCACTTTCATTATATAGACTAAAATGGCCGGTACATATTTCAATATTTCCTCATTTGTGTTCTATGGGAAAAGTCACATGAGGGTGAGAAAATAATGACAAAATTTGCCTTTCTTGGTGAACTATTCCTTAAACAGCCAGTGATCACTATACAATCTACTGACCAGTAAATAAGGAGAGTCAGACATACATCAAAAATTACATGGCTGTCTCCACTCAGTTATGTGGCATGACAACAGTCTCACCTTCAGAGCAGATACCCAGTAAGTGTTTGAAGAGCTCATCAAAGGGAAACTGAGAGAACAGAGAAACCAGATCATCCTCAGACAGCAGCATCCAGCTTGTTTCTGGGTCTTCATCCTGAGAAAGATCACAAGAGTGTTACAGTAGGCATCACATGGGAGTATGGTGTATGTTTTTGTTGGTGGTTACATAAGAGACACAAAATAGTGACACTTTTGGTCTGCTGACAGAATTCCTGACGGCAATATATGCAGTGAGGTCTGAAGCCATTAGCAAAAAATAAAAGTCTTCTGTTTTTCATTTTCATAATTTAATAAGAATTAGCATAACTATTTGAGTTCAGTCAATCTCTTAAAAAGCATTAACAGGGGCCGAGCAGAGATGTCAGTTTCACGATGGACCCTTACCTCCTCTCCACCCTCATCCACTAGCGTCCAGTTACCAGACGCAGGTCCTGGAAGACTGTTGTTGCCCTTCGCGTCACTGGGCGTCATGTGTCCCAGGAAGTCTGCACGATGCCTGCATGTCAAACACACTCCAGATTCAATGAAACGGACAACGCAAAGCTAAAATGTCTTCATCTCCAGTTCATGCTTTTTGTTATAACTATTTTAAACCAAAGTAATAGCTTTTTGAGTCAGACTCAATGGTGATGATATAAACAATAATAGAGATCATATTAAAGGACAAAATTCAATGGATCATGAGGTCAATTTCCAATAAAGCTAATCGTTACCTCACTGGAGACATGAGGATAGCCAGGGCCTGCATGAAATGATACACTCCAGATGGGTTATCCAATACTTTGATCTATGGAAGCAAAGTAGGTTCAATGACTATTATAAGACAAGCAGGTATTTGAGATTTTTTAAAACATATATTTTTACATTTCCCTGTTAGCATTTACTACGTCACTGTTTCAGCTCATGTGAGTCACATATCACGGCTCTGCTTCAGTACCTGTAGGAATGGCACAGCCCATTTCCCCACACCTGCCGGGCAGCAGAGCAGGTGGTTTAGGATGAACAGATGATCTCCTGTAGAACCGACCTGATGCAGCACAGATGCCTGGATGGTGAAAAGCAGATCTTTTAAACTAGCTCCTTTTAAATCTGGAGTAATGTAAGGGTATTCATATTGCAAGCTTAGAATAATATATTTACAAGCAATTTATAGCTACTAATATTTTATATAAACTAAATA
Organism: Sinocyclocheilus rhinocerous; assembly: GCF_001515625.1. Classification (NCBI taxonomy): domain Eukaryota; kingdom Metazoa; phylum Chordata; class Actinopteri; order Cypriniformes; family Cyprinidae; genus Sinocyclocheilus; species Sinocyclocheilus rhinocerous. The sequence goes on from NW_015647052.1 coordinate 907,291, forward strand.
TTACAAATACACTATTGTTCAAATGTCCAATTTCTTATGTTTTTGAAAGTCTCTTATGCTTACCATATTTCTTTTAGTTTATTTGATCAAAAATACAGTAGAAACAGTACTATTGTGAAATATTATTATTATTTAAAATAGCTGTTTTGCATTTTTATATACAGTATTAAATAATTAATTAATATTTTCTTATATTATGATCTCATGTTATCTTAGCATTGCAATTTTTCAGTTCATCAGCTGGTTATTGGGGTCTTTACCAGCCTCTGAAGCCATAGATGGATGTCAGCCTGAAACTGAGAATCATCTAGCACCCGTCGGGTGAAGATGAACAGCACACTGATGCTCTCCTTCAGCGGTTGCAAAGAGGAGGGTTGAGACTTTGGACTCACTGAGAAGTTAAATAAAACAAAACAAACCACACAAAAATCAATAGACAGCATGACATTCAAAATCACAGACAGAATTACTTTCAGCAGTAATCCTATCCTTTTTCAATGATGAGTATGACCAGACAAAACAAAAGTGATAAATTTGTCAGTTTTGGTCCAGTCTTTGGATAAAAGTGTCTACTGAATACACACAAACATAGATTTAATATGCCTCAAAATTATTTATTAATTTAATTAGCCTTAAAATGAACATGTTTACCTTTGTCAGAGACTGATGTTTTATCAGACCAAACAACCAGTGTAATATATGAAAGTATTTCTGAAAGTCATTGTACTCATTAGCAAACAGTGTAAACTAACCAATTGTTTGTGTTTCATGTACAGTCTAGACTTATCAGTGTGAACTTGCCTGTGCTTGTATCTTGCACAGCCACACTCTTGGTGGTGGGGTTACTGCTGAGCAAGCGGTAGAGATAAGACTCCACTTGCAGACGGGACAGGATGGAGGTGTATGAGTGCAGGGCCACTGTCTGATGGAGAATTTCTGCTTTTGCAGAAAACAGATGCTTCAGCTCAGCTAATGCTGCCTCGTTCAGTGTCACCTGCTGGTAGCAGTGGTAGCCATACACCTTGGTCTGATCCGCACATACACCCTGTAAAGCAAACAGGTGTGTTTGTGATGAATTACATAGACCAATGCAATGTATTTTTGTGCTACAGGCATGGTGTGACTTAAACAAACAGCTGGGTTTACAGTTTTGACATGGACATACTATAAAACTTTATTAGACTGGTGATCACACTACTACAAGTCAACATTTAGCTGATCAGGGTTGTGTCATTCACCAATTCCTGAATTTGTTTTGAATGGGACTTGACTCTAGTTGAATTCAAATAAATTCATATTCAAAGATATTCATATAGCTTTAACTACTGAAGAAAGGCTTTTTTTTTTAGATAATTAAAAGACTGTCTTGACATTTCACAGTTTAAAGGCTTTAATAGAACTATATTTAGACAGAAAGATAGACAGATAGAGACAGACAGATACACCGACAGACACAGACAGAACAATAGACAGAATGACAAAAAGATAGACAGGTTGTCTTGACATTTTAAAGTTTATAGGATTTAATAGAACAATATTTAGATAGAACAACTGACAGACAGACAGACAGACAGATAGATAGACTTGACATTTTAATCGAAAAATAGAGTAGAAATAGAACAATAGATGATAGAAAGACAGACAGATAGAAAAAAGAGCAACAGACAGATAAAAGGCACAGCAGATAGACAAATAGATAAAAAGAACAATAGACAGACAGAAAGATGGATAGACAGATATGTTAGTATGACTCACCTGTAATGAAAGCCTTTCATCCTTGAAGCTCCACAGGCGATTCTGCACGTTTTTGCAGTCCGAATTGGCAGCCTGCAGTTCAGTCTGGGCCTGCGTCAGCTGCTTACGGCACCTCCAGTAGCTCAGCAGCAGCTCGTACAGCTCATGTCCTTCTTGGTGGGCCAGACTCTGGAACTCTGTTTCAAGAATCTCCACGTTTTCCAACCAGGAACCGGGTTCCCATGTACGTAGCTGCTCGCTAGTGAAGGGCTTCACAGACTGGCAGGTCCTGGGCAGCTCTGGGTAAAGCCTCTCCCTGGGTCTCTCCACGTCAGCGACCTCCACAGGGACCAAGCTGGGCGGGGAGGATTCCTGGTTAGCCAGAGGAAGAACAGCTGGAGCTACTTGTCCCTCAGAGGCCACTGGCATAAAGGAAGCATCTAACAGTCCATAGGTGATAGAATACGAGCCCTCCGAAAGCTGAGGTTCAGAGCAGGAAGATGGGATAGATGGATATATAGAAGGGACACTAAATGGCTCAAGTTTAGCACTAAGAGTTTTGGGATCGCTTTGCTGGGATTCAACGGGTGCTGAAGTTTGTTCCACCCGAGGTGCCATGTCTTGTAATGGCGTTTTATGCTCTTTCTCTTCATTGCAAGATGGTTTCTTCGCTATTTCAGTCGTATTTGACAAGAGCACTTGGTCCTTTTCAGCTTTGTCATTATGGTCTAGTGAGGTCTGAGTGGCGGGTGGTTTCAGATCAGGGTCTGGAGGCACATGAGAAAGGCTGAGGGGGACATCAGTGAACTCTGAAGCTGACGCTGACTCATTAAATTCTCTAGAAGGTCCCGAGGGCTGTCTAACACTCTCTGACTGTATCTCCTTTTTGACCTGTTAATGAAGCATAACTATTTTTAGGATTATGAGTAATTTGCATCTTTAATAAAAACAAGATCTAAAGTGTCAAAATTTAAAGTGTAGTAAGAGAAGTATATGGGTGTGTTTTCACCTGTGGCTTCCCACTGGATTTGGACTTTGACTTTTTGGGTCTCACAGCCTCCATCTCCACACAGGTATCCACATTATTGTTATAAAATTACTCCATTCCTCTAGACCCACACAGAACCCTGCAGCACACAAGTAATGAAGCTTTAAATGAGAGAAGTCTCAGATACCTTTCAATTTCATATGGAAAGAAAATGCAATGAAAGGGAAAGGTGACTGAGACTATCATTACTAAACATTCAGCAACATCCCTTTTTGTGTTTCACTTAAGAAAGAATGACATATGCTTTTGTAACAACTTTCTATAGCACTACAATCATAGATAGATAGATAGATAGATCTTTCACTCAAGAAATAAAGTTTCACTCAATAAATAAAGTCACATGGGTTTATAACATGAGCACGAGTAAATTATGAGATAAAACAATAACATTTATATGGAACTAATAGCGTTTAAGGCGAAAATAGAATAGAAAACGAAACCACAAATGTAAAAAAACGCAGCGGAAATTCTAGAGGTAGGAGATTCCACCATCCATATCAGCATGTAAAAGCCAACTGACAGCAACAAAACATTGAAGAGTCCGATCAGTAGTTCATATCCAGCTGTTTCAACTCTCTTTCTATTCTTAACAGTGGATTAATTAGTTGCTATTTCCACGAAGAACGCTGTTATTTCTAGTAAAATGTAAACCGACATAGACAGCTACATCATAGGACTGCAGGGAGGAGCGGATCAACCCACATAACCCCTGCAAACATTGGTGATTCGCTCTCCCAGCAAAATCATCTCAGAATCATCCCGTGTGAAAGGAAGATTAGTATAACTCACCTAGGTGATATTAGTCTTTTAAACAGCAGCTGTCAGTCAGTCATAAAGCTTTGGCGGAGCTGTCAGCTCTTCAGGGTTTGTTTTGTTCCTGGACGCTATCGCAATACAGATCACGTGTCCCTCTCATAGGTCCCTCCACCCTCCAATGGCGAGCAGAAAGGGACAAAACGCGAAGAAATTATGATGCACTATGTAAAATTTGATACATTTTAGTGTTACTCGTTGATGTCTTTTTATAGTTTTTAATAGTGGATGACTAGTTATAGTTACTGAAAAAAGGCGTTTAAAAACGGCATATTCTGACAACTTCTTGATTATTTTGGAGGCAACAATTTTTTGTGGTTTAATAAAATGTTATATTAATAATAATACCATGCTTGCTTGCAAGGGACAGATAAATTGATGCGTGTATATATTTGATTTGATTTATTCTTCTGGAGGAAGTAAATATAATGCAGGACTATAAGTGAAGGAGGAATTAAAGGAAAGACAGGAGACATTATCTAGTGATAGTCTATAGCAGGGGTGTCCAAACACGGTCCTGGAGGGCCGCTGTCCTGCAGAGTTTAGTTCCAACTCGCCTCAGCACACCTGCTCCTGCAGGTGTTTCTAGAATGCCTAGTATGTTCTTGATTAGTTGGTTCCTATATCTGACACACCCACTTCAGGTCTTGCAGTCTCGCTAATGAGCTGAATCAGGTGCGATAGATGAGGGAGACACACAAAATGTGCAGGGCTGGGGGTACTCCAGGACAGGTTTGAGTACCACTGCAGTAGAGAGTTGAGTCTTGCACATCTTCAGGTGATAAGTAAACAAAAGTCCTGCATACACTACTGTGCAAGAGGTAGGTTTCTTCAATCACCTTGGAGACGTTGCCACAGTTCTTCTGGATTTAGTCTGTTTCAGTTTTTTTCTTTCTTCATGTCATGCCAGACAGACTGGATGATGGTGAGATCAGATCTCTGTGTGGAGCTGATTTCAGACTACACTTACAAAACTGGATTATTACACTTGATGTCAAAAGCCATGTTTGGAAATGTGAAATGATATTTCCTACTGACACACTACTGCAAAAGATAGAAATAACTGGCTTTAAACTATTTTGTTGTTGTTGAAAATACTAATGGCCTAAGACTTTTGCCCATTACTGTACATGCAATGCATAACATATAATTGACTACAATTCTCCATTATTTGAAATAAAACCAGGTGAAACCTTTGTGTAGTATATTTCAACCATAAATAAGGCTAAAGACAACTTATCTTGCAGGATTAAGGATTTTTTAAATATTAATTTCATAGATACAGAAGCAGCACTGAAAAATGTTAGAAGTCCTGAAGCCACGTCATCAAAAGATTCCAGGGCCACCCTCAGCCCCAGAAGTAAGCCTCCTCCAAACTGCTCTTGATGTTGCTCTGATTTTCTCTCCTCTCCCTGGTCACCAGGTTGGCTTCACCCTTTTGTAGATGTCTTCTCTGAGCGGCCTTCTGCTGTTTGGTGAGCTGTCTCTTCACTTTCTGCCTGATGACCTCCTACATTGGGGTACATCAACTCATTATTTTAATACAACAACATAAATCTTAACTTGCATCAGCAAATTTACATTTATTTTTGTCCTATTTATATATTAAAACAAAAAAAAATCACTTCATCGTGCTTTTTGTGACCGCAGGGGTAAACTTTTAAACCTAGAATTAATATATTAAAGGGTTGTACTCACTGGTGGTATGGTAGAACAACTGCCAACACTTCCGATGCTCATCTCACTGGTTGTTCTCCTCCTGTGCTCATTCTTCAAGGCTCACTTGATCTCTGTGGGATCACATGCATCAAATCAATATTAGGGATGCAACGATTATAGATTTTGTTGGTATGATTATTGTCTGAGGAATAATAACGGTTTCACGATTATGACGTTTATTATGCATTTATTCATTTCACAAAATTATTAATGTATAAAATCACATGGACACTCTTTAGATAATAAAGTGTTATTTATTGCTGCCTTTAGAAACAGAAATATCACAGTAACCAATAATACTACACAAAGTAATAATAATAAAGATAAACAAATGTCTATCTCTCCAACTGGAATTAAAAAGGTGATCTCTGCTCTGTAAACATCCATGTCAGTATTTCCCTTTTGAAAATAACTAATGAAAATAGATCACAAGTATTTAGTGTTTTCAGTTTGTACATTCTTTACATTTCTTTTGGACCTGAGGCAGAAAACATGGTGAAAAAAAAATCTTGTTGGTTATTGACTTAAGCATAATACTATAAAAGGGATAATAGATAACAATGTTACTAAGTATTATTAATATAGGACTATTAACTTTATTTATCCCACAGTGGAAACTATTAATAATGAGTGTAATAAACTGAACTATCATTGTAATCAACTGTCATCCATCCGTATTCATTTTAATACTTTTTATAATAATTCATGATTTTACATGTGGCCTGAGAAAATCATGTCTATATTTGGTTTGTGAGATCGCGCAGCGCACACATGCAAACATTCAGGGCTGCGTTTCTCGATAACGATTGATCTTAGAGCTTAAGAGCGTTTTCTACGAGTCATTTTACGATCGTTCATTGTTGTTTCACGAGCGTTTCCCAAAAATGCACTTAACACAATCGCACATAGCCGGGCATAGAGGAGAAACAATAATGTACAGTATATGGAAAATAATGTGTTTTTTGAACTTTAAACCGCATAAACACATTTCATTACACCAAATACACAAAATAATGTTCTTTTTAGCAGCATCATATGACCCCTTTAACCTAATGCTGCGTTCCAGACAAATAGGATATAATATTACATTATATTATATTATACGTATAATATTATATTATACATATAATACTATACTTTACATAATAATATAATATACTTTACATAATAATATACTTTATATAATAATATATAATATACTTATATGTATTATAGTGTATAGTATCTATATAGAGATGTTATTTCTGGGTCCAATACATTGCTGGTTTTCGTGCAAGTCAGCAAGTCATTGACAGATTTTTTCCCCAGTCTTTGAAGCATATTTCCTTTTTTAAAATTATATTATATAAATTATTTATTTTATTCATTTTCTTTGTTCAGTCATTTAATTTAGATGTGTATTTCTATTTTTCTGCCCTTTTTAATTATTTAATTTATAAATTCATAAAAAAAAACGTAATAATGTGTACAATAAAGTACAATCAAATCCTTATATTATAATCACATTGCACTTGGATAAAGTTAAAGGTGTAATCTGCCAATTGTCCTGCAGGTGACTGCATAAATCTGTCTTCTTACAATGCACTTAGGGCTTTACGATTACTCCAGAGCACTCGTAGATCTACGATGGGCGGGCTTGCGGCAACCACATGTGACGACCCCGGGCTGGACTCCGCTCATCTGTCTGATCTGAAGTGGGTAGAATCCTGAGCTAAGGAGCCGAGCCGAGCCGTAGCTTTGCGCCAGTCTTGCCTTCACGTCATGCATTAAAATAGTTTAAAGCAGTGTATTCGCTATTTAGCAGCAGTTTTTATGGCAATATTTAAATGACACCCTGGTCATTCTTGTCGGTGTACCCAAAATGGTCCCACACTATCGACTATTCAGTCATTTCTCTGGTGGAAATAAAGAACCGCTCTTTGGTTCCTCTGTCATAGTTAATCTAGTGTGTGTAGTAGCTAGCCTCCGTGTCTCTGATAAGCACGGCATTTTAAGCCGGTGCACCGCTAGTGTAACTTTGTTTTCGTTTTGTGCAAGTTGCAACTGTTCCGTTCTGTGCAACAGAAACACTCGGTGTAGCGGAGCCTTTACGATTAATTAACTGTGACATTTTTAAGCGCGGTTAATTGTGAAACCGGTTAATCTCTGCATCCCTACTTGAAATAAACATTAAACTGAAATAAAATATTAAAAACCTTAAATGTATTTTTTGCAGCATTTCTCATTTTCATTTAGTTTAACTCGTTTTAAAATAACTAAATCTGATATAAAAATTAATTTAAAAAACTATACAGACATAATGTAACAGATCGGCCAGGCTCCGCCACCATCCAATCACAACGATCTCTATCACTGGAGTACTGAGCACCTGCACCTGTCACCAATCAAGCACCTCATCAACCAGCCTGTATAAAAGCACACACACCTCAGACACCCTCATTGTCCGATCTCGTATACACGTAGAGGACTCTCTTGACTTTGCTACTGCTTCCATTTGTATACTTACCTGCATTACTTACCGCCGGTGTTCCTCATCTCCAAGTGTCTCCTGTTCCTCCTAGTTCCCGGATAGCTGAGGTGTGTGCTCCTCCTGTGCAGTGTTGCCAATTTAGCTACTTTGTAGCTAGATTTAACGACTTCCCCGCCCCTTTTGAGACTTTTTTTCCCAAAAGTTTAGGGACAAATATAGCAACTTCTTGGACAAACCTTATCTAAGTTCTCATCTTGCCCACTGATCTACGTTCATCTTTATATAGATCAGTGAATTTGCCATTGTGATGTCATCTAGTGACATTTAGCTACCAGTTTTAGCTACTTTCAATTGAAAGCAGTTAGCAGTTTTATTTAGATTACCACCACTTTACATAACTCCAGATAATTGTATGTCTTCCAATGTATCAAGTAGTAGCTACTGGAATATCAAATTGGAGTGAAACATTATTCACTGGGACATTATTTAGTACCGCTCTTTGGTTCCTCTGTCATAGTTAATCTAGTGTGTGTAGTAGCTAGCCTCCGTGTCTCTGATAAGCACGGCATTTTAAGCCGGTGCACCGCTAGTGTAACTTTGTTTTCGTTTTGTGCAAGTTGCAACTGTTCCGTTCTGTGCAACAGAAACACTCGGTGTAGCAGAGCCTTTACGATTAATTAACCATGACATTTTAAAGCGAGGTTAATTGTGAAACCGGTTAATCACTGCATCCCTAATCAATATATATATAAGATTAACGGTTTTATATAAAGGAATACTTCACACAATAATGAAAATTCATCATTAAGATCATAGCAAACACAGGCTGTCAAGCATCAAAAAGAGCAAAAAATAATTTAAGGTCAATTCATGGACAATCTTTTTTCCCCACTGCAGCTCTGAAACCAGTAATGCCATAACATAAATTACTTGAAGAATGCTTCAATTAGGCAGCTTAAATTATTGACAGGTAGCAGATATGTCAGTAGATTTTTTTTAAAAAAAGGGATAGTTCACCCTAAAATGAAAAAATGTACTCACCATCATATTCCAAATAGTTTTACACACTTTTTTTTTTTTATATTCTCTCAGTCTCATGCTTTTTGTCCATCCACTGAGAGTCCACACAACCTAAATTTTCAAGCTTCAAAAAGTGTATAAAGACAGTGTAAATGTAAATGTCAAGCAGTTTAGTCATTTGAAGAATACACGGTCACTTTATATGATGAACAGCTTTAATTTAGGCTTTTATTCATATTTAAACAATGATCATAGCACATCAAATACGGTAAACAGAAGCTCAAACATACTTGCTTGATGTGCAAGAACAAACCTCATTGAGGTGAAGAAATTACAATTTTCATTTTTGGGTGGACTATCCCTTTTAGGATATAAGGCAAAATATCAACTGTAGCTTTATAGCAGTATGGAAAGGTTACATGTGTTCAAGCAAGTTACGATATTAAAAAATCACATCATATCAAATGACAAAAAAAGATTCCTTACCTGAAAGGCCTGAACTCTTTGTTGGATGCAGACAGGTCAACCAAATCAGGACACTCATCCTCTACCTCATTCTCCTCTTCCCTCTCCAAGTCTTTGGAAATGTCAGAAACAGTTTCTTTCTGAATGTCTTCTGAGAGGATCTCCTCTTCACATTGAGCTCCATCATGTTCATCTGTGTCCTTCTCTTCTATTGTAGTCTCCTTGCTAATTTTTAGCCCTTCCAGCTCAAGCATGGCATGTTTATACTCCTCCATGCTGACAACGTCCTCTGAGGCGGCCTGATGTGTATCGTCAGCAGACTCTGGGATGTCATCATCTTCATCCCCACTGAGTCCTTCACCCTCTGGACCTTCAGGGTGGAGCAAACGGTCATCCTGCTGCAGCTCCTTGGTGTAGCCACTAGCTGAGATCTCCACATCGAGCGAGCAGGCTCTTCTGTATAGAGGAATATGTAACGTAGTTATGTCTCTAAAGTCTAGACTATCTAAAGTCTGATTATAACAAAGCAAGCTATTAGAAAAATTACCTGATATCTTTGAATGTTGGATAGAGTTCGCTTTCATAGTTAAATCTTTTTAAGAAAAAAATCTCGAACACACTTGACATCTCGATCGAAGTACCTTTGCAAAACAATTAAAAACGTAATTTCAGTTCCAGTGCTTATTATTGAATCATTATCAGTTTAATATCAGGTTAGATAGTCACCATTCTGCATTTGTATGTGAGGTGGAGACCATCTGAGGGAAGTCAATCATTGTGATGTGGTCGTTGTCACCGATCATGAGGTTAAATTCATTGAAGTCTCCGTGGATCAGGCCATGATTGGCAAGTTTGACTATTAGCTCCATGACTTCACTGTACAATGCATCTGGGTCTTGAATTTCTCAAACCTGACACCTATGTGAAAAATACAGCAACATTCAATTGACACCTATGTGACAGTCATGTGTTAAAAAATAAAAATAAACTAAAAACAACAGTGGTATTTCTATGTCCTTTCTATTAAAGAGTTGTACAAGACAGATTAATACAGCAAACCACTGCACAGTTTGGCAGTTGTCAACGACCTTTCTACACAAGTAAATATTTAATGCAAGAAAATAAAGCAATGCGTGAAGGTCTGTTCATCTGAAGCAAAGTGCAGGTAAACTCACAGTGGGTAACCATTAATGAGCTCCATAACCACTGCATGTCTGTTGTAGTCCACTGGCTTTGGGACAGGAAACCCTTGATCATATAATGCCTGTTGGAAAAACAAGGACTCTTAAATAAAATAAATCCATACAAACATTAGCCTGCGCAAGAACTAGCTGTTTTCTTGTCATCATTTTATTAAATGTACTTTATATTATTTCATTACTATACGGTGATTTATGTTGAAATTATTTCAGAAGACAAGAGATCTATATCTAGCACAATGTAGTAGATCGGGTTGCAAGGGTCAACAGACAATTATACAGTTGCTTAGAATCAAGATTTTTTTGGTTATTAGTTATGGGATACAATGGAGAACTTCAAATAGTAGTAGTTATTCATTTTTATTGCCATGTCAGCATCTAAGGCTATCTTCATGGAAAACTGAGTTGCGGAACTTTAAATAAAAGCATCTGCTATATCAGTGATAGAAGAATGGATTGAACAATACATTTGATTATTTTAATACTCGAACCAGATAAAATGCAAAATACGACACTGGCTTGTCCCAAAAACAACAGCAGAAGTGTGTCTCTATATCCTCTTGGAATTTATGGATATTACCTTCATGTATGCAAACTCTTTCATGGCAGAGAGCCGGGACAGGTACAGCCATGACATCTTGTGTCTGTGCTTGTGGTAATCTCTCTTGTTCTTCAAGTTCCTGAAGGATGTCCTACCCAGTCTGTGAAGTTTCAGAGCAAACTGCTCCCCCTCAGCATTTGCAACAATGTAAATATCTGAGATATAAAAAAAAGCACCTTAGTTCTGGAAAAAAATATCCTTTATGATAAGTGAAAATATTTGTGGGTTGAAGGGAGAAATTAATCATTAAAAAGGTGTTGACGTCTTAATGCGAAGAAATAAATTCTAATCAAAAATGACCCAGACCTGACTCTTTGCCGACTCCCATCTGGTTTCCAACTGACAAAATAACATCCCTGGAAGAATGTATCTTCAGTGCCAGGTAATCATAGCCACCGTAATTCAGCCGATACCCCTGCACAGCTACAGAGAGGAAACACAGTCAAAAGCCACACTCATTCACAAAAACATTACGGGATGAAACTGAAGTCTGACGCATTTACTTTTGCTGCGTTCATAGGCCAGTAGTTTGTTTTTGACCAGCTCCCGCAAAACCTTGTTGCATCCTCCATGTTTGAGACTGGCAATAGACGCAATCAGACTTACTGGGACGATCTCGTGGTTCTTCATGCCCATTTCCACCTGTGTATCCCGGAGAAACAATTTCAAAACAAAACACGCTTACTGAACCCTAACTGGACCTTTTGAATTGGACTGACATCTAACTAATGGATCAAGTTTCATAAACAGAATGTTGAACACCGCAGTAAAGATAGTTTGCGGTTTGATATTCAGATTTCTTTTGGCTATAAATACACAGTGCGCTGTCATAGACATGGTACTGTGAAACTTTTGCAAATCAGAATATTGAAGCCAAGTACTTTATTGTCAAACAAAGTGTACAAGTGTATATGTGTATGTGCTCATTTACCCAATGAATTGGAAACCGTTATTCACAGGAACAGCACCGAATGACATTATTATATGCTACAAAAAATGGGGGGCAGAGCAAAGATAGTTTAATATGCGTTCAGCTAAATGTTGAACCTATTTGATTCAGATAAATACGCCTGTAGCTCGTCATATGGTTGTTAAAAATAAAGCTGGAGGAAAAGTTGATGTGAACAGATATGCTTTAATATGCGTTCAGCTAAATGTTGAACCTATTTGATTCAGATAAATACGCCTGTAGCTCGTCATATGGCTGTTAAAAATAAAGCTGGAGGAAAAGTTGATGTGAACAGATATGCCTTCTTTAAAATGATAACGTTACATACCGCTGTGAAGACTCTAAAATCATCCCTGGACAGATACCTCAAGATAACGACGTTTAACTTGCCCATGGTGGCAAAACCGTTGCTTCCTAATTTTTCAGAAGATTTCTAATTTGTTTGCAAATGTTTTTGTAATGCGGGATTTGTTCAAGCAGCCGTTCCACGTTCAAACCGGAAGAGCGCAGTATTCTGACGTTGACGGGTTCAGCGCTTCTCCTGGCGGCCTGGAGCGGAAGTGCACGTGACGCTCCTCCGTGTCTTCTGATGTTCTTACATCATAACCGCAAAAATGAGCAAATCAACATTTAAGACTAAAGTAGTACCTTGATTCTTGTTAAGTAAAGTAACAGAATGACACAGAAAAAAAAAACAGTCAAGACGTGTAAAGTTTTTAAAACTTTTTTTTAATGTTTTTAATTTTTTTTAATTCATTTATATTATCTACAAAGTAAAAGTTATTTTAACTTAACAGTTTTATAACGGTCAAGTCTAATGGGGTTTTGCCATCAGATTAAATTAATAAATAATTTATCTGCTTTTTTTTTTTTGCCAAACGTCTTCATTAATGGAAGTTTCTTGTGTTTAGTTTAGTTAGAACCATTTCATTTTGTTGGTGTTGATTTACCCCAAGGTCTTGAGCACAGCTATAGCAGCAGCATTTAACAGTAATGTTAATACTGTCAATATACGGAAGAATTATCTTTAACTTAGAAGGTGCAGACAAAAAATGTTCCAGTTGTTTATGTACAGTTTTCTCACTCATCTGGGCAATTTTGTTATTGTTATGACCCACTGCAAGAGTTCTAGTGTCACTGAAATATGCGAAAAAATGATTCCTTGTTAAAACTCTTGTTTTTTTAAAAAACAAAAAACAAAAAAAAAAGCCAGAGTTCACCACATCTTTGCCTGTACACGTTTCTTAATCACTGGTGGAGGGTAGCAGTAGAGCAGCATGATTGAGGTTCTCGTGGCCATTCGGGGGGTGTTTAGAGACAGGGAAAGTTTAGTTGGCCAGTAAGTGGTGGGTGGGGCCAGATGGCTCTGCGAAGATCAGGAGCCACTCAAATCGACTGCTGTTCTCTGAACTTCATCCTCTACAGCTGCTGCTGATGGTGACCTTGCACTGAACAAAAACAGAGAAAGATTTATATTATACACTCCATAGCAAAATGAAGAGAGAAACTTCACAAACATACATTAAATACAAATGGGAGGAGTCTTACTCCCAAACAGAGGAACATATGAAATACAGGCAACTACTACAAATCCAAGATCCTGGAGAGAATTTGAATGGAATAATTTAGTAAAATAATAAATAAAATTAAATTCCTAAATTAACAGCACTATGATTGTCTACCATAACAGCGCACATACTGTGTATTGTGGTTTTATGTTTTTATTTAAACTTTCAATTTAATTATATTCCATCAGCAATTTACCTCATTAACAGTTAAATGCCCCAAGTTCTCCTCACTGTGCAATAAAAACCATTGGTAACACTTTCTATGAAGCCCCTATTTATAATACATTATAAGAGTATACTTAAGGCATTATAATGAATGCATAATGTATTATAAAAAACCTTATAATATGTTGTATCATCTCATGAGTAATCATAACAGCAGTTTTAATGCATTAGAATATTTAGTTATTTGTGGTTATAGCTTTTAAGATTATCATGATTTATAATACACAATGAACACAATGCATCCACTTAACTTACAATGGATTATATTTCCCATAGTTATAATGTATTATAAGTCTCATATCTTGCCATCTTTCTTATGCTACTTTACTTAAAGCAGACAAAGACCACTTATAAATAGCATCAACAATAATAATAAAAATAATATTTTTTCTTAAACAGCCATAAGATCAGATATCTGATCAGATGAATGTGTAATATGGCACATTTGATTTTAACTATATTTATTGTAATATCAGTAAGATAGTAAGAAACTGTACAGATCATAAATAAATAATGTCAAGATATGAGATTATAATCCATTATAAATTAAGTGGAATTAACATGGTGTTTATTCCGTGTTATAAATAATCATACTCATAAAAGTTATAACAACAAATAAGTTTTATAATGCATTATGCATTCATTATAATGCCTTAAGAATACCCTTATAATGTGTTATAAAAATGGGCGTCATAGAAAGTGTAACCAAAAATGTGTTTATTGCAAAAACTGTTGCATTTAACATACCTCTTCTTATTCCATTCCCTGTTAATCCCTTTTGTATTTGTATACAGCACACTTGTACATATAAATATATCTATATGCATATATATTTGCATACTATATTTACACATATATGTATCTATATGAATACTAGGGCTGCCCTCTACTATAGATTTTTCTGGTCGACTAGTAGTCTTTGATTTTAAGTGATTAGTCGACTAATCGCACGTTTATATTAATAAACCATATAGTTCATCATTATGAGCCTTTAATTGCCTATAGCCTATCAGTGCTCAAGCGCACGCCTAAAGCTTGCCACAGCGCACCGGCAGAAGTAATGATTATGAATGCGTCAGGGAAAAACAGCAAGAAGACTGCCTTAACATAATAATAATTCATTGGTAAACTAGTGTTTTCTGTATTTTCGGCTGCAGTGATGAAGTTGACAACTCTGATTCGTCATCTCCACAGTGGACATGCACATTTCATGCGGATTACATAATCTGAAAATATTTGTTTTCCATTTGAATTGGTTCACTTAAAATTAAACAATTCGCTTTCTATAGATATATTTTTCATGTCTGTGAGGCAAACAGAGTTGCGGAGGAAATTTTTTTATTTATTTACTTTTTTGACGTGCTCACAGTTCACAGAGACCTAGACGGCAGAAAGCACACCCTGTTTGCTTTCATTATTTTACAAAAGCACGTTTTGTTGTTACTGTGAGTGCACACAAAAAAAGTAGACCTTTTTCAAATTCGAAAGATGTATTATTTTTATCTGTATGAGCAAAAATTACAGAGTATTTTAAAGGGGTCATATGATGCTGCTAAAAAGAACATTATTTTGTGTATTTGGTGTAGCAAATGATCGCACCGGTGCCTCCAAGTTAACTGTCATGCAGTGAGCACGCTACTAACACTTGAATAGCGCACATTTTTCTAGGTTAACGTTAAAGCGAGCGGCCGTGTAATGTTGCTGCTACTTACATGTTTCAGATGATAAGCCACATTTGAGGTCGATGAACGAAACGAACATTTGGATGTCTTGACTGATGTACTGTAATTACCACATAGACCAGCTGTTAATGATCACAGACTACGTGACTTCCCCCCCTTCTTGTGGAAGGATTTTTTCCCCCCCTGTGACTAATCGACTAATAAAATTTGGATTGACTAAGCCTCTGCTTGTCGACTAACGGTTAGTCGACTATTAACGGGCAGCCCTAATGTATACTTATATTTATTTTTTTATTGTTTTATATATGTGTATTGCTGTTGTCTCTGTGCACTGGAAGTTTTTCTGTCACCGAGACAAATTCCTGGTGTGTATAAACATAAAAAACTGACATGTGCTGAGTTGCGATGAGATAGGTCCTTACCAGGGGTGAGAGTGTAGGAGTAGTGTGTGGCTGAGGACACAGGGATGGGGTTGAGAGTGCCCTGGGACAGCGTAGGCTGGGGGCCAGCAGGAGCCTGTGTGGCCATCAACATCATAGTGGGGGGGTGGGAAGGAGTGCCATGATGTGGAGGCACCATCCCTGACTGCATGTGGGCCTTTAGAGACGGAGTGAATGAATTTTTTTTTTTTTTAAGTATTTCTAAGCATTTCAATAATCCTGGTGTCGGTCTCGTTAACACTAACCTGCTGCACATGAGCCATATGGTTAGGGTTATACCCATGCTGCACCTGCTGGGGGTGGATGTAGACAGCCTGCTGAGCAGAGGGGAAACTGGCTTGAGGAGACTGAGGGTTGGGGCCGGGGGTCATGGAGGGCGGGGTGGGTGCCAGGGCTGTGTACATCTGTTGCTGTGGTGGGTTGCCCAGATGCATGGCCTGAGCTGCAGCGGCCGCCGCCTGGTGCTGAGAATGCTGAACAGGGCTGGGGGCCGGGTGGCTGCCTCCATGCTGGGTACCCTGCTGCGGCTGTCCTGTCGGGGTGGCAGAGGGCTGAGGGTGCTGCGAATGAGGGTGAAGGGTGGAGCTTGGGTGGGGATACTGTTGAGGAAGGGGGGCAGGTGACACTGAAACAAAGAAACAAATACAAACAGTTACAATATATGGTATCACTGCATTTACTCATAATAAATTCAATGATTATCAATGTTAACAAATAAAAATAAACACAAAAGGCATACTCTGAAACGTCTACTTTTTAGAATGAGTTTTGTAACTGACATTTAAACTAACATTTAGATATAAAATCACAAAAAAATAATTATATATAATTACAATTAAAAATATATAAGAAAACATAACAGAAACATCAGGAATAAAGGAAAATTAGGAGCTATTAGGAGCTTGAGGGGCAGTCGTGGCCTAATGGTTAGAGAGTCAGACTTGTAACCCGAAGATTGCAGGTTTGAGTCTCAGGTCCGGCAGGAATTGTCGGTGGGGGGAGTGAATAACCAGCGCTCTCTTCCACCTTCAATACCACGACTGAGGTGAGACAATTGAGCAAGGCACCGAACCCCCAACTGCTCCCCGGGCACCGCAGCAATATGGCTGCCCACTGCTCCGGGTGTGTGTGTGTGTGTGTGTGTGTGTGTATGTTCACTACTGTGTGTGTGCACTTAGATGGGTTAAATGCAGAGCACAAATTCCGAGTATGGGTCACCATACTTAGCCAGACGTCACTTTCATTTTTTTTTCACTTTATTTTGAGTCATTAATGTGTGATTCATTACAAAGATTCATTAAATGCTGTAGCATCAAGCTATTCAGAGCAATAAAAAAATGACTTAATTTATCACAGATGCACAGTATGACAGTAAATAGGTTAAATGGGCTGGCAAGACTTAGTCTTTGTGCTGGCGGGAGTCCTTACCATACATAGTATGCATCTGCTCACCATACTGAGTGGTGGAGGAAGAGACCAGGCTGGGCTGAGCGTGGGCAGGAGGGGTGATCATCCTCGCACTGCCCTGAATCACTGGACTGAACACATGCTGGGCCTGAAACAAATAAACCTAAGATTATCTTGAATGGTAGTATACATTTTATTGCTGTATGATTTGAAAATTGGAGGGACATGAGTTCATTTTCTATTCATACTATCCTCCGCAGGGATTATAAGTTTGACTTATGAAAAATGAAAGACTTCATTTATAAATACGGTCTGTCCAAAAGACTTTTTCTTTAAGGACCCAGATACATTTTATTTTTATTTTTAGAAAATGGACTAAATAAATACATTAAACTCATATGATCAAATTTTTATTGAACGGTAAATGGTGAATGGCGTTTCCTTTAAGAGTTAAAAGTAATTGGCTCCCCAGGTTATACTGTACATAGCTGCTATTTAAAGGGGTCATATGATGCAATTTCATTTTTTCCTTTCTCTTTGGAGTGTTACAAGCTCTTGGTGCATAAAGAAGATCTGTAAATTTGCAAAGACTAAAGTCTCAAATCCAAAGAGATATTCTTTATAAAAGTTAAGAGTCAGCCACACCTACCTAAAACGGCTCGTTCGAACACGCCCCCACATATCTACCTAACTGTGTGGGAAGATTTGCATAACGCCACAAAAAGGCAAAACTTTTGGGGGAAAAAATAATAATTTTGTTTCCAGAAATAATGGGATACATATTTGATAACAATTTTGTCATATTATAATTATATACTAACATTCTTGTATTATTGTAAAAAAAAAAGCTTGGTCATTGTACATGTTTTTCTTGTATAAAGAAAAAAAAAGCTTTAAATGACAAAGTATCCAAACAAGCCACATCAATGTTATAAGTAAAAGAATCAAAGATTCCTAATGGAACTTATAAAAAGTTCCCTCCATTGTTTGTTGATTTTGGTATCTTTACATCATTTCAACACTGTTCTAAGAAAGGGAATACAATGTTCACAAATACTAGATATTTTGTTTCAGCTGAAGATGGTCAGACACCACATTCATAAATGCTCAAGTTTTGTCCAAAATCGTTTACTGTCTGAGTAGGTACTACTTCACTACAAACTTCATGACTGTTAAAAAAAGTACATTGTATGTAGTATGAATGCATGAAGTACTACATCTGCCAAGTTGGCTTTGTCATGTGATCTATGGCATCCTCTCCTGTGGACTCCTTTTCCTCATCAGGAACTACTCGCCTACTGTTTTATACAATGAATTCGGACATACTTATTTTGCATACTGATTTTTGCCCACTTTAAAGTAGGGAGGTAAGCATATTTGGATGCAGGGAATTTTTTAATAATTTATTCATTGTGGCTACCTTTTATATCTGTGCTTTAGTAATTCTTCATTAGAAATGAGACCTCTAAAGTCACTGTACCTGTGACTGGTAGTGGGTCATCTGTTGTACCAGAGGTTGGCTAGCAAACTGCTGGGGGCTACAAGTGAAGTATTGGGTGGAGTAGGCTGGGCTCGGTGCCACAATGGGCGGCCCAGCAGCTGTAGCTGGATGCATCATTGTAGATGTGCCAGGTGGATGATGCTGGTCTGGTCTTTGCTGTGGCATGTTTGGTACTGCAATCAGATACGACAAAAGAAGGGAGAATGAAATGGGCATGATGTAGTTCGAGAGAACTGCATGAAAAGAACTTTTCATTTTGAACAGATCTTATTTTCTAACTGCACAGCCCTGCAAATATTATAAAAAAATCAATACACAGAATATATAGCATAACTCCTTCACACTGAAAAAGCTAATGACTAGAGCAAAGACAAAATAGCCTTAAGCAGCAGTAAAAAAAAAAAAAAGCACTCTAAGAGGGAATCATTCTCACCTTTACCTGGTCTGTAGGGCTTGGTCTGGCTCATGGTCATATGAGGAACCTGAACATGGTACATGGCTGGAGGCTAAAAGATGAGGAGCAGAACTTGAGATGCAGAACTAAATCCATGTTCTGAGTTTTTCACAGTCTTGAAGAATACTTGCTAAATCTTAATACAAAATCTAAATCTTAAATGTATCATGTATTACATTCTGTTGATTACCACTGTAATTGACTTGTAGCACTTTTCTCTTTTAGCCCACAGTGCTCTGCTCACAGGAAAATGCTATTTGTAAACATTTTCAGTGTTTGTGGATCACAAACACTGAAGGGTTTGTGGATGTTCAACCCAATATTCTGTTTCTCAAAGACAGTGCCAAGAGTATGTATAACAAAATGCTGTCCTCTACTGCGAGAATACACACATTAATGCTTCTGACTGACAAAGCCACACAACTTTCTGCCGTTTTCCTTTTCTGGTCAAGTGTTCATGCAAACAAAGCTTCAATGCTCTTAACAGGAGAAAAAAAAAAAAAAAAAAGGAAAATATTTAAAACAAAAATTGATTACTAATTTTGAAGGGGGAAAAAAACAACAACTCGCATTCAGAGTACGGATACATTTTAGTTGATAAGGTAAGCATATTAAAAAAATTAATTTATTGACAACAGTATGAAAATATAATAATAATAATAATACTGATCAGCTGCAGTAAGAAATGGACAAACCAGCAACTGCTGGTCAGTTATGCAGGCAAAAATCTCATACATGATTTCAGTAGAAAAAAGAAGCTTAGAATTGCACAAACCTTCCAGATAATGCTTTTCTAACGGAGAGAGAGGAAAGAGGGAAAAGAAAAAAAAAAAAAAAACGAGTCTTTAGTGTGATTATCATTTGCTTTTTTCAGCAAAAGATGCATTTTCTAGAAAATGTGCGAGTGATTAAAGATGAAACAAAAGCTTTTTAAAGGATGGTATAGAGGAAAATAAAATGAGTTCTGGAATTACTGAAATGCATCTTTCCACTCTACACCACAATATTTAACAGTAAAGCTTTTATTTTGGTCAGTACAACAAAGTAAATCAGTAAATATAATATCAAACATTAGTGAGGTGTAACTTTTCGGGCTGATGAACCATGAGCTCCTTCCAAATGTTGATAGCATGCTACCAGTCAAATCATTTTTACATTAGCATGTTCTTGACCTCAAGGTCTGTTCACACCAAGTCCACAATTTTACACAATACTGTAAAATAAACTAGTGCACACCTACTAATCTTTTTACACAAAATTCAAAAAGCTTCGTGCCATTTATTTAGACCAGACTTAGTCTGAACAGGCCTCTACTGGCCCTTTTCCCTGAATTAAAGCAATCATGTGCTGGATGTACATGCCAGATGAAATGCAGCTGACAAATGAAAGTATAGGAGGGATGGCTGAAGTATGAATGCAATCAAGACATCAAGGATATTGGCACATGAATGAAAAAACTAAAATGTTTTGGGATAGATGTGGGTTTCCATGCACGGAATAAATGTGACCCTGGTCCACAAAAGCAGTCTTAAGTTGCACGGGTATATTTGTAGCAATAGCTAAAAATAAATTTTGTGGGTCAAAATTATCGATTTTTCTTTTATGCCAAAAATCACTAGGATATTAAGTAAAGATCATGTTCCATGAAGATATTTAGTAAATTTCCTACCGTAAATATATCAAAACTTCAGTTTTGATTAGTAATATGCATTGCTAAGGACTTTATGTGGACAACTTTAAAGGCAATTTTCTCAATATTTGGATTTTTTGCACCCTCAGATTCCAGATTTTCAAATAATTGCATCTCAGCCAAATATTGTCCTATCCTAACAAACCATACATCAATGGAAAGCTTATTTATTCAGCTTTCGGATGATGTATAAATCTCAATTTTGAAAAATTGACACTTAAGACTGGTTTTATGGTCCAGGGTCACAAATGATTACACTAACAGAGAGGTTCATATAATGGAGCTCACCTGAACGCCCGGACTGACAGGCGTCAGAGGGTACATCTGGAACATGGTCTGGCCATAGACAGTAGGGGGCTGCTGTACTACTATGGAAGGGCTGGGCTGACCCTGGGGCCGGGTTTGAGTGGGGGTTGTTGCTGGTTTAGGCTGCGGAAAGAGTTATGAAATAACAGGAAGATTAATATATAAACAAGTACATTTCCATGCTATATTTGTTTGCCCTCTTCCAGAAAACCTCATGGAAAACCAAAACGACCTGAGACAGAAACCTTAAAGGGACAGTTCACCAAAAATTCTGCCATCATTTCCTCACCCTCAAGTTATTCCAAACCTCTGTGAGTTTCTTTCTTCTATTGAACATAAAAGATGATATTCTGAAGAATGTGGGTAACCAAATAGTTGCTGGTCCCCATAGTATGGAAATAAAAATACTATGGGAGTCAACGGGGACCAGCAACTGTTTCGTTGCCCACATTATTCAAAATATCTTCAACATGTTCAACAGAAGAAAGAAACTCATACAGGTCTGGAATAATTTGAAGGAGAGGAAATGACAATTTTCACTTTTGGGTGAACTATCCCTTTAAATTACAACATATTTTTGGGGGAAATTTTGATTTCAGTTCAATAATTGTCACAAAACGAACCACCGATTTACTTACAGGGGAGCAAAAAACCCTTGGGTTGAACTCCTTGGCATTGGGATTGAGAGTAGATCTTCTAACACTCCTACAAAGTGCATAAACAATAAATCAACGCTGTTTTATACACCATACGACAAGAACATTTCTCAGGGGAATGAACGCATTCCTGATAATACAATCTATTACAATTGGTTTTTAATCACATATCTGGTATGAATCATTTTGCTGAGGAAAAACTCTTTTAAGCAACTTTATCCTTTTAAGAAAATTAATTTAGCATTTTGACAATGAATTCTGTCAATGATAACGCTTGAGCTTTTCCATTTTCTTCTGCTGACTCACTCTGCTACAGGGTCATTCTTCTCCTCCTTCTCATCCTTGTCTTTTGCAGCAGCATTGGCCAGAGGCGAGCTGGTTTGAACGCCCTGAGACGTCACATCAGGCCCTCGTTTCTGTTCTGGCACAGCAGAGGAAGGAGAGAGCAAAGGGGTACCAGATTTACTTCCTGTTGGGGAGGCACTCACAGCAGTGGAGGTTTCTTCACTAATGGCGGACTCCATGGGGACTTTGGGTCCTGTTGAATCTACTGTGTTCTTCTCAGCTGCTTGATCCTTTGGCTTTTCTACGAGGTCCCGTGGAGGCTTGGTCACCATGGGCTCAAAAACTGGATCTGGATTTGAGCTAGACTGCAACTACAAATGATGCAGGGCTTCAATAACTGGACATACAGTTGCTTATGAAACACACATAATGGGAGAGAAAACTTACCCTAAAATCTACACTGAATTTCTTTAAATTATCTATTTGTTTCCTGTGGTCTGGAGCCATGCTGGGAGGTCCTAGAAAGATCAAAATGTGAAATTTTAAAAAGCACATTTATTAAAAACAAATTACATAATTTCATTTGATTTTTCAGTTTTTGATGTCGCAATATACCGTATTGGCAATAAACATAATATTTAAAAAATAAAATACTGATATGTAATACTAATCCAGCACACATTAGCTACAGTGCTACTGTCACACAAAATAATGTCGGAGAAGTGACAGGTGAAAGCGAGACACTCCAGTGCTAGACACTGCAGTCTGCAGCAAGTTACGATCAACAGCAAGTTCTTTTTTTTTTTATGCATTTGTACAGTTATGGTTACAAACTCTCTCTTCACCTCCCTAAACTTGTATTTTGAGTGTAAGTATTGGCCAAACAAGACAAAACAAGTTTATTTCAAACTCCTATAGATATAGGTATAATACCATTATCGGGAATTCAAAGATTGAAAATCAGATATTGTGACAGCCCTACTTATGCCGTACCTACATTTGTATTTCAGTCTGTGTATGATTTATGATGAACTGAAAAAGTAATTTCTCGCTATCTATATTTACAGTCTCAGCAATTTTGCATAAGAAAATGAATTCTTAGAAGCCAAATCCCTAATTCATACTGACAACTGGCAATTTCTGCTTTCCTGTTTTTTGTCAACAAAGCAAAATCGCATGCCGCAAAAAAACAGTTTTAGCAAAAGCTCCAAAATTCAGATTAAATAATGCTGGTTATATATGGTAAATAGCAGGACATCTCCACAGGTACACACCCTTTCCGATAGATCGAGCGATGCTTGCAGAAGCTTCAGTAGGTTTCACATTCTCCTTGTTGGCATTGGGGGAATTCTGTCTTGTCTCTAGTACTCTTGATTCTTTGGCTATAAAAAAAAAAAATGAAACACAGGGCTGTTGTGAGATCTGGTACTGAGGAAATTAATAACACAAATTAACAAACAGGCCTTAAAATGGCACTTATTGTGTAAGGGACATCCTAACCCTCTTCTATCGGAGATGCTTCCAGGTTGGCGGCCAGATTGGCTGCTGTGGGTGACGTCGCTGTTGTGGAAGCTGTCGCAGAGTCTACTGGCACTGTACCAGCCTGAGGGGAAGACAAGCATGAGGGGCTCGGAGCACCTCCGCCAATGCTATTTTGTCGAGGTGATCGAGGTCTGTGTGCTAAAGAGGAAGTGGAAAAAATTACTCAGCAAGTCTTTCAGACTGAAACTGAAATCTGGGTACAGATTTAAAATCTAGACTTACCACCGCTGACAACAGATGACCAGGTTCCCCCAGAAGGGCTGTTGCGAGTAGGAGGGGGAGCGGAAACCTCCACCGATGCACCTTGGGACATATAATCGGGTGGAGGAGGCCCACCGCCCCGACAAGAGGCCACTCTATGCGGTCTAGGAGTACGCTGTGACTTGGGAGACATTCTTGGAGGACCTGCATTCACAAACAGAGATATGAGCGAGTTCTGAAGGAAGAAACAAACACACTTTAGGGCATCTCTCACCAATGTGCAGTGTGTAGCTCTCTAAAAAAACAGTTGCTGTGTATGTGACATTCAAAATATCAAATATAGGCTGGGACACAACAAGCCGACTTCAAAGAACTAGCAG
Source organism: Sinocyclocheilus rhinocerous (assembly GCF_001515625.1). NCBI lineage: Eukaryota > Metazoa > Chordata > Actinopteri > Cypriniformes > Cyprinidae > Sinocyclocheilus > Sinocyclocheilus rhinocerous. Next base: position 931,646 of record NW_015647052.1, read on the forward strand.
CGACAAAAGCAGACGGTGTTGTCGCTTTCCGTCGGCAGCGTCTGGACCAAAAAGCTGCGCTTGAACACACCGCTCAGACTACAGCCGACTGCAAACTAACACGTCTGTTCTGCGCCTGCATGAGAGGAATTAGCTGTCTATATTAGCAGCTATCAATAATATATATTCGTCATTCAAAAGGAGAAACCGAAACAAGGATATATGAGATACATGCAGACATATGAAGGTGCTTGCTTACCATTTTGAATATCAGTTATGTTGATAACTTTCTTCATTTTAAGCGGCTCATGTTGCTATGAAAATATTCGCATATTGGAAGGCTTGGGTGAGATCACGTAACATTAGAACAGCCTTCTGTCTGTGCTGCCTTCATTTACTTGCTTGTTTTCATTACATTCGCTTTATTTCTTGGCCACTGACTCGTTTGCTAAACTGAGCATCCAATCAGAGTTCTCACTCTCGCCGACGGCCCCAACACAGATTCAACATGTTGAATCGGGCAAACTGCCGCTGACGTGAGGAACACACTAAACAAACTAGCCCGACAGACGCTCGCCAACGGCCCGGTGTGTCCCGGCCTTATGAAGCAAAAACTTAATTTATGCTGTGACCATAAATTAAGAAGTTGTTCTCACATTTTATTAATTTGTGGCCTTTCTACTAAGTCATTCCTTGGTTTAAGTTAAATTGCGGTCATATTGTAATAATTTGTTGCCTTGTTTTAAACTAAAGCAGGGGAAAAAATAAGTAAATCGTGGCCACGATTGAACTAAAACAAGGGAACAAACTGGTCAAATTTGGCCATGACTTAACTAAAATGAAGAATCTAATTAGTACAAAGTGGCCATAATTTAACCATATTAAAATGAGGAAACTAATTAGTAAATAGCAGCCACGATTTAACTAAATTAACACGAGAGAACGAATTAGTACAACGTGGCCACATGTTGACTAAAACGAAGGAACAAATTAGTACATTGTAGCTACAAATGAATAAGCTGTGGAAACAAATTCTGAAGGTGATGATACACGGGCCAACAAGCAATGTTGCTTGGACACTTTCCCATTGAGAATGGGCAACAAATTTCTATCTGGATACTTTGGATTGGTCGTGGGCCCTGTGTCTCACCTGGTTGTCCGTTGACGGCAACATTGCTCAAAAAGTTGCCCTGTGTATCATCACCTTCAGTTTGTTGCCACACTTTTTCCTCCGCATGTCATGTGCCTGTCTCGGCATTCATGAAATGTTAATGGATAAGAATGTTAATTCTAGTCAATCTACCTGAAATATATTTGAACTGAAGATGCTGTGACAGTTTCTCATTTGATGTGTGAGAAAACAATGTCAAGCCAATGTCAGACAAGGAAAGAAACACTTGGGCACTGCCAATGGTGTCCCCAAGGCCAAGACAAAACACAATGCCAACCAACACTTAAACACACCGCAGAAGATGAGTGAGTGAAACGTGCCCCAAATTCACTTCAATCATGCATAGAAACAGGGATTGCAATAGAAAATGGAACAAGAAGAGGAGTGAGTCATTTTATTAAACACCAGGAAAGTCCCACAGCTGTTAGTGGCAGCCTTGATTCAGGCATTTGGATTGCAAAACGTGAACCTGAGCAGTGGTGCCACAACAAAATGGCTGCTCGGTCTGGAATTTCTGGTACCTTCTGAGGACAGGCGTTTGGGCACGGTGGATAGGGGCCCTGTAGAGCCATGAGCAGAGGGGTGAGACAGGGGTCGAGAGGGTCTGGATGGGGGTCTGGAAGGAGGTCGGGTGGGCGTGGCCGCCCGGGGCGGGAGAGAGTTGGTGGGGCCTGACTGGTAACGGGATGGAGGGCGAGAGGAGGGAGATGGGCAGCGTGAGGGCCAAGGGTGTGCACCTGACAGAGATGAAATGAGTCGAAATGAGAGGAAAGAAAAACTACATTTGAGCGAGAAAGAGGGAGGGAGCATGTAAATTGAATAGGAATACAGAAAAGTTTGAAGCCCTTATAGAATGATCAGTTCAGATATGAACACTGACACTACTGAGGAGGAAAGGTCCAGAGAGAGGTAATGTAAGAGTACTGGGAAGAAATGAGTTGAGAAGGACTGAGAAGACACCAAAGAATAAGGACGAAATGTAACAAATCACACGATGAGATTTCTTTGGTTAATTCAGAGGCAGTGAAACATAAAACAACGGGAAACATGACTTCAAAGAAAGAACATTTGGAAAGATCAATCAGATTCTCTTGGAACAGCAGCAGTCTTGGCCTGCAGTACTCCCTTGCCCAAATCCTTTTATCATGAAAGGACTGAAAGCTAGAGAGATGATTTGGCAGATTGACTGTTAGTGAAGGGGAGAACAATGGACTAACATATAATATATATATATATATATATATATGAGTTCTGTTTCATGGACTGACAAGGAATGATCCCAGTAAAGTGACACCAGGGAAAACTGAGACACCTATCAAAGAATATCAGCACATTGCTTGTCTAGCTGTGCTGGTAACCACCGCTGATAATTTTTCAAGGCTTCAAAACTGCATAACCAAACATACAATTTGTCTGCATAGTACATTACTAAACTTGATTGTATAATCAAAGTACCAAAACACTAGTCACTAGTTATTTTGGATACCCAACATGACCCAAAGTAAATCAAGGTACAAAGAGTTCAAAAAGCATCTTGTACCTCCATTGACCACACGCTGATCCATTGTGTTGTAGTCATGAGGTCCAGATCTGGGTGCGGGTGGCCCAGGGCTGCACTGAACCAGTCTGGGTGAGTTTTGACGACCAGCTCCCCATGACATCCCTGCTTCTCTGTTCCTCTGACTAGGGGGAATGTATTTGTTCTCCCTGTTGAAGTAAACAGAAGAACTGAATCTAATTGAGCAATACTCTTCAAACTGAATTCCGTTCTGACAAAAAACAATGTATATACATTCTAGCACCAACTAATAACATCTACAGAAGTCATTTTCAGTCTAAGCAGCCAATGTGAAATCTGGGGGTAGGGCTGGGTGATAAAACGATAACGATAATAATAGAGATATAGTTTCCCTCGATAAAATGATAACAAGAGTTCGATAAATGTTTGATATAACGTTTATGCGCAACAAGCGGAACGAAGCGGTGCTACACGGACCTACTCAGCTCAAAGTTCAAACGGCAGCGCAGCATGAGCTTACTAGAGCAGATGCGTTCACTCGCTGATGAGTCTCTGTCATGCGACACTAAACAGCTGTGAGATCCAGTGTGAAGAGCTTGAATTCATCGAAGAACACAAATGACTCAGTGATTTAAACTAGTTCAAAGCCGGGTGAAACAGCGTTGACAAACAGGAGAAACACTGTGTGCAATGATGCAGTCAGAAGGCTTTTCAATCTACAAATCGCCATCATTTACCAAGCAGTAACACTAATATTGTGTCAGAAATGTGGGATATTCATATAAAATTTTATTATATTATTAATGTAGACATGCATTAAAGGAGTAATGGAATATAATTACAGTATTTTTTTGTGATTAAGCTATAGCATTTGCGCATTTATACTAAATGTATTTAGACTACTGTTTTTCATACAAATACCTAAGAAACCATATTGATACATTTTTACCATGTGTGACGAGTGTGGCGGGGCCGAGAGCCATGGGAACGGAGCGAGGCCGGTGAAGTGAATGATGATGAGCGACACCTGCGCCACTCACCGGTCTCGAGTCCCACGGAGGAGCTCCGGAAGGATAAAAGGAGTGACGACAGTGCAAGACGAGAGAGGACCAGGCCTGTATTTTATGTTGTTTTGTTTCTGTTTGTGCACGGCAGTTGTCCGTGAGGGGCTGTCGCGCTATTTTGTGTTTGTCTGACACAGAACAGCATTAGCCGTTTACGTTCAGCTGATATTCTCCAAAATGGCACCAGGGTGATGCGGAGGAGACAAATTGTTGAATAATGTCGTTTTTTTTTCTTCTTTTGTGCACAAAAAGTATTCTCGTAGCTTCGTATAATTGCGGATGAACCACTGATGCCACATGGATTATTTTACAGATCTCCTTGCTACGTTTCTGGACTTGGGAACATTTCAGTTGCGTTGC
>NW_015647052.1:935873-936333 GCF_001515625.1 Sinocyclocheilus rhinocerous
GCTATTTTCAGTTTTGTGTTTATTTTGTTATTAAATTGTTTAAATGTTCACCGGTTCCCGCCTCCTTCTTCCCGACCTACGAACATTGTTACACCATAGTATTGAGGTTTTAACTGTGGTTATCGTGATCTCAATGTATGCTACTACGCAAGACCAGTGGTTAAAGGGTTAGTTCACCCAAAAATGAAAATTCTGTCATTAATTACTCACCCTCATGTCGTTTCAAACCCGTAAGACTTTCGTTCATCTTCGGAACACAAATTAAGATATTTTTGATGGAATCTGAGAGCTGTCTGACCCTGCATAGACAGCAACGCAACTGAAATGTTCCCAAGTCCAGAAACATAGCAAGGAGATCTGTAAAATAATCCATGTGACATGCGCAAAAGTAACGACATTATTCAACAATTCGTCTCCTCCGCATCACCCTGGTGCCATTTTGGAGAATATGGAGAATATC
>NW_015647052.1:937469-940678 GCF_001515625.1 Sinocyclocheilus rhinocerous
TATTCTCGTAGCTTCGTAAAATTACGGTTGAACCCCTGATGTCACATGGATTATTTTACAGATCTCCTTGCTACGTTTCTGGACTTGGGAACATTTCAGTTGCGTTGCCGTCTATGCAGAGTCTGAGAGCTCTCAGATTCCATCAAAAATATCTTAATTTGTGTTCCGAAGATGAACGAAGGTCTTACGGGTTTGAAACGACATGAGGCTAAGTAATTAATGACAGAATTTTCATTTTTGGGTGAACTAACCCTTTAATTTTAATAAAACTCAAACAGTCAGAATAATTACATTTCACCATATACAAATGAGAGTTAAAATTTTTACAGATGTTACCATTTGTGATAATGAGCATAAATTTACATCTGCATCCTAACTCAAGCTACTACTACTGTCATTATTATATTATTAATATTGCAGCCTGCACTGCAAACTGTGCTGAAGATACACGTCATCAAAGTCAGGCAACACAAACCTGCTTCATGATTTGAAAGAATATCAATGCAGAAACTAAGAAATACATTTTTCTAAACAGATTTATTTTGTTAAGAAAAATGACTAGAAAAGTGTAAAGAATTCAAAAACGTGAAGTCTTTGGCATGTTCTGACAATAATGAGTAGTTTAAAACCACAATTAATGGTCTGCTTTCTACAACTTTCACTTGGGAGCAAAAATCTGCCAATAAACTTGAAAGAAATAAAGATATGAAATTTATTGTGATAATTATCGATACCAACTGATATGAAAAATTTTATTGTGATAATTTTTTTGGCCATATCATGCAGCCCTATTAGGGTGAAGGGGAATCTTTTTCCCCCAAGGGGATATCTTTTGCCCTGAAGCAAAGTTCCCATTGTTGTGGTTTCCTATTGAAATGACTTATCTGCATCATCTGCAAAATTTGCAGAACAATAAATGTGAATGTACTTTAAGACATTAGTTGCTTTGATTCAAACCAAAGAAGCAAATATAACTGTTGTGAAAAGGTTTATTTGGGTAGATAAATTAACAGGCAACAATCAGCAATAGTTTCTATATTCTTCAGGGATATTTAAATATATTTCAAATCTAAGCATAGCCTTTGAAGTTAATGAAAGTGAGTTTACTTGGCAGCCATATTTGCAATGCCTCCAGGCTGCTATTTCAGGCATGCAGGACCGACCCATATCTACTTGAAGGGGGAAATACAGACATCTCAAATACTGCTTTCCAAACTCACATTTAAATAACATTTTAAATCAGCAATAAAATCGCCTTTACCTGTTGAGGCTGTGAAGCTCCCGCTCTCCACGAACCACAGCAGTGTATTTCTCTTCCTCGGAGCGGTCGTCATTCTCCAGGGCCACGCGGGCCTTGTAAGTGGCACTGGCTTCGATCTCCTCTGCCAGCTGTGATGCGCGAGCCTCCCGCTTGAGGAACTCCTCAGAGTTGTCTCGCTCCAAAGGAACCCTGGAAATAAAAGGAAAAAATCAACCTAAGAGACAGCACATACCTACCAGGCGAGGTGACTTGAAAGAAATAAAGATATGAAATTTATTGTGATAATTATCGATACCAACTGATATGAAAAATTTTATTGTGATAATTTTTTTGGCCATATCATGCAGCCCTATTAGGGTAAAGGGGAATCTTTTTCCCCCAAGGGGATATCTTTTGCCCTGAAGCAAAGTTCCCATTGTTGTGGTTTCCTATTGAAATGACTCATCTGCATCATCTGCAAAATTTGCAGAACAATAAATGTGAATGTACTTTAAGACATTAGTTGCTTTGATTCAAACCAAAGAAGCAAATATAACTGTTGTGAAAAGGTTTATTTGGGTAGATAAATTAACAGGCAACAATCAGCAATAGTTTCTATATTCTTCAGGGATATTTAAATATATTTCAAATCTAAGCATAGCCTTTGAAGTTAATGAAAGTGAGTTTACTTGGCAGCCATATTTGCAATGCCTCCAGGCTGCTATTTCAGGCATGCAGGACCGACCCATATCTACTTGAAGGGGGAAATACAGACATCTCAAATACTGCTTTCCAAACTCACATTTAAATAACATTTTAAATCAGCAATAAAATCGCCTTTACCTGTTGAGGCTGTGAAGCTCCCGCTCTCCACGAACCACAGCAGTGTATTTCTCTTCCTCGGAGCGGTCGTCATTCTCCAGGGCCACGCGGGCCTTGTAAGTGGCACTGGCTTCGATCTCCTCTGCCAGCTGTGATGCGCGAGCCTCCCGCTTGAGGAACTCCTCAGAGTTGTCTCGCTCCAAAGGAACCCTGGAAATAAAAGGAAAAAATCAACCTAAGAGACAGCACATACCTACCAGGCGAGGTGATGTATAGCACAGATGAAAGGACTTACGTGTAGGAGGACAAGCTGCTGTCATAGGTGGACTTCACACCGTATGTCTCCTCATTGTATTTAAACATCTCATCAGGATCCCAACCATTTGACTGAGAGAGAGTTTCAAAAATGTGATCACTGTTTCACCTCATACCTCTTGTGATAGCTTTAAATATCTAAATGTTGTTGCTGCTTATGATACTTCTAAACTAATCCAACTGCAATTTGCTACATTATGTCAAGATTTGTTGACCGTTGTCTCACCAGATCAGTGTCAAGAGATTCCATGCTGCCTGAGATGTGCTGCTCCCCTCCATCCCAGGGTTCCAGATCCTTCTCCTTGTGCTCTCCATTAACACGGGCACTCACCGCACTGTCTGTGAAGTTATCTTCACCACACACCAACACACAAGACAAACTACAGGATTCATATCACTTGTATCATGGTGATGCAAAAGCACACAAATGCTTATGGAAGGAACATAAAACAGAGATGAAAACAAATTCACTATATGGGGGACATAATGAAGTGGAAAACGGGTGATGATTTCTAAATGGACACTAATGGTGGTGCAGGGGCAAGGATCTCACATTTAGTCATAAGACAGACAAAAATCTTGTATCTGAGCCCACTGCATTACAAACAGATTTCAAAGGACATGTTTTCAGAAAAAAGGTGGAGCTGTATTTTTTTTTTCTGACATCCTGTTCAGTTCCCTTTCATGGGAACTTCGAACTGCGTCCTCTAGGGGTCGCTATGGGGAACGCCTCGTCGTGACCCGTGTCTGAAGCATACATTGAAAAAACACCAACAACACGTTGGCCGGCGACAGCCATGACATCACTACCGGTGCGACTATAGTATAAATA
>NW_015647052.1:941163-942560 GCF_001515625.1 Sinocyclocheilus rhinocerous
ACGCAAGCTTCAGATGAAGAAGTGAATGATGTGTGCTCCCGGCGCCTATTTATACTATAGTCGCACCGGTAGTGTTGTCATGGCTGTCGCCGGCCAACGTGTTGTTGGTGTTTTTTCAATATATGCTTCAAACACGGGTCACGACGAGGCGTTCCCCATAGCGACCCCTAGAAGACGCAGTGTCTCGTTCCCTACTCAGGGAACCATGGTTACATAAGTAACCTGAGACGTTTACTGTTGATGAATTAAGCTCTTGTTCAATAACCAGAAATCGAATGAGTGATTCCTCTCTCAAAGCAGACAAGAAACATTGTTGCCTATAGAGTAAAGTCATTGCTAATAGTTAATTAAATCCTAATGCTTAAACTAAAGGAGTGGTCACATTTTCTGAATTTTCACAGGCAAAACCCACTCATTTCAATAGGAATTCACATCATTCGGAATTTCGCACAAGGGCAAAAGACTTTCCTGTGGGTCCCCTTTGGATTCACCACACTGACCAACAGAAAGCTGCTTGGTTTGAAAGTAACTTCTGTGCTCGTTGTGCTTCATACATCGCTACATTACTGATAATAAACAATGGGCCTTTTTGCCTGCAAAATTCCACTGAAATGTTACTGCACTTAACAATATAACAAACTTGATTAATTGGACAGGAACACTAATTAGAAAATGAGATTCCTGAGAACATGACCTTCACCGGAGTAAGTCAGAGGTTAAGGGGCACAAAGAACACCGAGGAAATACAGTAATACAAATGGAAAAAATTAGGAAAGAATCAATACATGTGGGTTTGTTAAACAGGCATGATGCCATGCATTTCAATCAGTAGTTTCGAAGAAGTGATAAATAAAAATAATTCATTTTATTTCACGGATTTCAAATGCTGTTGTACGAAATACAATGCCAACTTGAGTAGTTTTCACGGCAGCATGATTTGCTTAAAGGGGTCATATGATGCTTTTTTTAAAGATCATTATTTTGTGTATTTGGTGTAACAGAATATGTTGACATGCTTTAATGTTCAAAAAACACATTATTTTTCAAATAGTGTACATTATTGTAGGTCCTCTATGCCCCGCCTCTCTCAAACGCTTCGTTTTCTACAAAGCCCCCTCCTTTGACAAGCGCAGTCTGCTCTGATTGGCCAACTGACCCAGTGCATTGTGATTGGCCAATCAGAGCAGACTGCTCTGATTGGCCAGCTGACCCAATGCATTGTGATTGGCCGAACACCGCAAGCAAAACGTCGGAAATGTAACGCCCCTTACCATAATCGCGAGCTACATCTTTCAAAATAAATGTAAAGACAGAGCACGAAAGGGGAACAGAGTTGCATGACAGACACAGTGATGAAGCTGGTATGTGCTCTCTCGCGCTCTCTCTCTCTCTCGCTC
>NW_015647052.1:943554-952054 GCF_001515625.1 Sinocyclocheilus rhinocerous
GTAGATATGTGGGGTGTGTTAGAACGAGCCGTTTTAGGGGAGCGTGGCAGTCTTAACTTTGATAAAGAATATCTCTTTGGTTTTGAGACTTTAGTCTTTGCAACTTCAGGGATCTTATCTATGCACAATCAGCTTGTAACACTCCAAAGAGAAAGGAAAACTTGAAATCGCATCATATGACCCCTTTAATTGCTGTTAAACTGTTCTTGCATTGATTTTAACAGTTCCTGTTGTTTTCAGTAAATTAGATTTTATAAAAGAAAAGGCGAAAAGGCATGCAAACGGATCAAAATGAAATCCCAACCGGAAGAATTATGATCTCCCACCAAGATTTATTTAGATTAAGCAATATTGCGATGCTCATGAAATGAAACAGGCCTCTAATATAACATCATCAGGTTAATTATGTAATAACAATCAAAATGTTACAGTAGCTACTTGCAGCCAGCTTTGAGCAGGTTTGGCACTTGTGTGTTGCTTGCTTATCTATAAGTATGATGATGGCAAATGCCATTTGATCTTCACATGAACTAGCTGATCATTTTTGTATCTGTCCCAGTTCTATAGACTGTATTCTGTATTCTCTGGTGCACAAAATCAAAATCTAGTAGCTAAAGTCTTAACATTGCACAATTCCTGAGGTGAAGTACTGCAGATCACAAACCTTCTCTAAAAGCTAGCTCTAATTTAACTCTGAAATGTGTCTTTTTGTAGCTACTCCCAAAAAAAAAAATTGGGATTGGGAGACTCAGAAATGTTTAATCCACCTTAAAAAAGAGCTTTCTTAGAGAAATTGCGTCAATGCAGTCATATCAAACATTCATACAGCTGGCTAATCTATGTAGGACACAAAAAGCACATAAGAAGCTGATAACGTGTGCTTCTTTTGTGAGGATAATGTAAAAACAACATCCTCTGACATAAGGGCTGCATCCGTGTTGTGTTATTAATTAAGCTCTATATTGACCCAGCATGGTCCCCTGATCAAGCAAGATTACAATAACAAATAACAAAAGCATCTCTGTGTCGAAATGCCTGCAAGTTATGCACTATTCACCTACTCAAAGAATGCCGCAAGCAACTGAAAAGATTTTGCATTAAAAAAATACACTTGTAAAAGAAGAGAATGAATTGCATTACCTGCATCTGATGAGACTACACCCATTTAAGAGAGAAGAGACAGAATAAAAAAAGTGGTCAGTTTGAGGAAATCATTAAACAGATTCAACTAATGCATTTTTTTGCACCTAGAGTGATAGAGACAGGCTGACAGGGTTGGACTGTATGGAAGGAGCATTTTCAACAAAAAGAGTTTTGCATTGCTAATGTACGTAGTAGCATTATAAATATTTTATAATGATTGATTTGCAACGTCTTTGATCCATCAAAATGTCATCCCTTCTCCTAACAACACACTTTGAGCTCTTATCAAATACACATCTTATTCAGCAGTAATGAAAACATAATTGCAGGACTACAGCAGGCACGGTCCATGATGTTTTTCATGGTCTGCATTGGCACTGCAAGGCTCACAGATCTGATTGCATAATACTGATCACATTTACATGCAAACCACAGATTAAGTTTATGGTTTTGGTTAAGCTTTTATTCCATGCATCACAAAACTTATACAGGGTTCCTGCTCATTTTTTTAAATTCAAATTTAAGGCTTTTAAAGAATTTTTTAAGACCTGAATAAATAAAAAGGAATACCGCACGCTAGGTCCCTGTAAAGTCAATTCTGAGAATTGTTTCTGAATGCATTATAAATGTTACAAATGTATTGCTGAAACACATTACAAAGACTGTGAACTATATAGTACTGAATAGTGGAGTTAGACTGTTAAACAGTTTTTCACCAATTCTGTGTTACGGTTTTTTTGGGCGGGGCTAAAAAGAGGGTTCGATGGCGCACTGGCGCCCCCGAGCCATGGCCCCTCCCCTAACACTATAACTAGAGCACATTCGCATCAGTTCACCCGCTCAATCGCGAGTTGTCAGTACTGTTAGTAACACACAGCCTACACAGTTTGCTAGCTAGGTATGCTTTTGTCACTGAAATGCGTATTTCCTGGTTGCGATAACATACAAAACAGCTTGGTGTCCTTATTTAAATTTCCTAATAATGATTATATCAAAAAGAGTTGGATTAATTTTGTGAAGAGCCACCTTGATGGAGAGCTGAGGATCACCACCAAAACCTGCCTCTGCAGTGATCATTTTACACTGGATAAATTTATAAACTTTCATTGGAGACAACTGGGATTCACTGATAAGCCGCTGTTACTGGTAAATGGGGCCGAACCGACTATTTCCCGCCTCGGCCTTCATCCTCCCGTCCGGACACTGTGGTGTGTTTTCTGTGGTGTGACGAACTCAGAACACATATTTAATATTGCCTTTACATAATTTATAAACTTTGATTAATAATATTGGTCCCACTTTATAGTAAGTGGCCCTAATACCTGTGTACTTACATAGTAACTAGATTTGATCACTTACTTGGTGGATTTTTTCATCATTCAAATTTGGCTGAGTGGTTAATAATACATTTTTCTGATTTTTCTGTGCTGACCCAGTGCATTGTGATTGGCCGAACACCGCAAGCACTCGTCGGAAATGTAACGCCCCTTACCATAATCGCGAGCTTCATCTTTCAAAATAAATGTAAAGACAGAGCCCGAAAGGGGAACAGAGTCGCGTGACAGACACAGTGATGAAGCTGGTATGTGTTTGCAGTACACAAGCCACGGTTAAGACAGCTGACTCCACTGTGATGTGACCCTGTCTCTCTCTCACACACGCGCGCGTGCACGCACACACACATGATGCGCAAAACTCCGCATTTGAACAGTCAATAGCAAATACTTAAACTAATAGCAAAACATACTTACAGTAGCTGATTCAGAAGCGCCAGATTGTCATAGTAAAGTCAGAATTACCTCCTCTCCTAGGTTCACGAAACGGTCGTCCATAAAATGCATTGCTGTTCTGTTGTAAGTAATCTTAATGCATCTACTTTCGGAAGGCCAAGTAAAGTGCTTTTGCTTTCGCCTAGAAACACACAGCGTCTCCCTGACATGGCTGTTTCAACACTAACTGCGGTTACTGAAACCACCCCTTTCTTTCTTTGCGTGCACATTTGGGTGGCATTATGCAAATATTTCCACATAGTGGGGTAGATATGTGGGGGCGTGTTAGAACGAGCCGTTTTAGGGGAGCGTGGCAGTCTTAACTTTGATAAAGAATATCTCTTTGGTTTTGAGACTTTAGTCTTTGCAACTTCAGGGATCTTATCTATGCACAATCAGCTTGTAACACTCCAAAGAGAAAGGAAAACTTGAAATCGCATCATATGACCCCTTTAATTGCTGTTAAACTGTTCTTGCATTGATTTTAACAGTTCCTGTTGTTTTCAGTAAATTAGATTTTATAAAAGAAAAGGCGAAAAGGCATGCAAACGGATCAAAATGAAATCCCAACCGGAAGAATTATGATCTCCCACCAAGATTTATTTAGATTAAGCAATATTGCGATGCTCATGAAATGAAACAGGCCTCTAATATAACATCATCAGGTTAATTATGTAATAACAATCAAAATGTTACAGTAGCTACTTGCAGCCAGCTTTGAGCAGGTTTGGCACTTGTGTGTTGCTTGCTTATCTATAAGTATGATGATGGCAAATGCCATTTGATCTTCACATGAACTAGCTGATCATTTTTGTATCTGTCCCAGTTCTATAGACTGTATTCTGTATTCTCTGGTGCACAAAATCAAAATCTAGTAGCTAAAGTCTTAACATTGCACAATTCCTGAGGTGAAGTACTGCAGATCACAAACCTTCTCTAAAAGCTAGCTCTAATTTAACTCTGAAATGTGTCTTTTTGTAGCTACTCCCAAAAAAAAAAATTGGGATTGGGAGACTCAGAAATGTTTAATCCACCTTAAAAAAGAGCTTTCTTAGAGAAATTGCGTCAATGCAGTCATATCAAACATTCATACAGCTGGCTAATCTATGTAGGACACAAAAAGCACATAAGAAGCTGATAACGTGTGCTTCTTTTGTGAGGATAATGTAAAAACAACATCCTCTGACATAAGGGCTGCATCCGTGTTGTGTTATTAATTAAGCTCTATATTGACCCAGCATGGTCCCCTGATCAAGCAAGATTACAATAACAAATAACAAAAGCATCTCTGTGTCGAAATGCCTGCAAGTTATGCACTATTCACCTACTCAAAGAATGCCGCAAGCAACTGAAAAGATTTTGCATTAAAAAAATACACTTGTAAAAGAAGAGAATGAATTGCATTACCTGCATCTGATGAGACTACACCCATTTAAGAGAGAAGAGACAGAATAAAAAAAGTGGTCAGTTTGAGGAAATCATTAAACAGATTCAACTAATGCATTTTTTTGCACCTAGAGTGATAGAGACAGGCTGACAGGGTTGGACTGTATGGAAGGAGCATTTTCAACAAAAAGAGTTTTGCATTGCTAATGTACGTAGTAGCATTATAAATATTTTATAATGATTGATTTGCAACGTCTTTGATCCATCAAAATGTCATCCCTTCTCCTAACAACACACTTTGAGCTCTTATCAAATACACATCTTATTCAGCAGTAATGAAAACATAATTGCAGGACTACAGCAGGCACGGTCCATGATGTTTTTCATGGTCTGCATTGGCACTGCAAGGCTCACAGATCTGATTGCATAATACTGATCACATTTACATGCAAACCACAGATTAAGTTTATGGTTTTGGTTAAGCTTTTATTCCATGCATCACAAAACTTATACAGGGTTCCTGCTCATTTTTTTAAATTCAAATTTAAGGCTTTTAAAGAATTTTTTAAGACCTGAATAAATAAAAAGGAATACCGCACGCTAGGTCCCTGTAAAGTCAATTCTGAGAATTGTTTCTGAATGCATTATAAATGTTACAAATGTATTGCTGAAACACATTACAAAGACTGTAGTACTGAATAGTGGAGTTAGACAGTTTTTTGGGCGGGGCTAAAAAGGGGGTTCGATGACACACTGGAGCCCCCGAGCCATGGCCCCTCCCCTAACACTATAACTAGAGCACATTCGCATCAGTTCACCCGCTCAATCGCGAGTTGTCAGTACCGTTAGTAACACACAGCCTACACACACACAGCTAGCTAGCTATGCCTTTGTCACTGAAATGCGTATTTCCTGGTTGCGATAACATACAAAACAGCTCGGTGTCCTTATTTAAATTTCCTAATAATGATTATATCAAAAAGAGTTGGATTAATTTTGTGAAGAGCCACCTTGATGGAGAGCTGAGGATCACCACCAAAACCTGCCTCTGCAGTGATCATTTTACACCGGATAAATTTATAAACTTTTATCGGAGACAACTGGGATTCACTGATAATCTGCTGTTACTGGTAAATTCTCGGGTAGCCGGTCCTCTGAATCAGATTCTGGCCCAAGAGGCTCAAACACGTATGGTTTTGCAAATCCAATTAAGCTGCTAGGAGCATCCATTCAAGCTGTAGCGAAGAGGTGGCAGCTTTCCCGCAAGTAGGCGTGGTTTCAGCGTAAAAAGCGGACACGCCCCCAGCGTTTGAGAGCAGAGGATACCGCCCATTTTTTCAAGATTTTGATCACTTATTTTATTTACTTGGCGGATTTTTTCATCATTCAAATTTGGCTGAGTGGTTAATAATACATTTTTCTGTGGTGTGACAAACTCAGAACACAACAACTCTGCTTTGTTTACAGAGGTAAACAAGGAAACGCTATATTGCGGTCGGTTAATAAGCAGTGTTGCCAAGTCCGCGGTTTTCCCGCGGAATTGGGCTACTTTAACACTGTTGCCGCGGGTTGTTGTTCATGTCCGCGGGTTGAAGCGACCCCAATAACTGCAAAACCTGGCAACCTTGTTCATAGGCGCCACCTGCTGTCAGAGAGTGCGTCTCATTCAGACCTGCTGTTTTTGTTTCGTGTAGATGTTTTATGTAGCAAATAAATAAATGACACCTAAAGTCAGACCATTCTGTTGTTGTTTTAAATCCTGAAATTAATCTAAATCAAATCAAAAACAACTGCCCGGGCAGATCATGATTATAATGCAGTGGTTGCCTCTAATTTCAAATGGCTAGATATTTTTGTTTAAAGCCAGTTTGTTTGTTATAAAGCAAATAGCCTTATTTTTAAGCCAAATTTGCTTAAAAATCAGTATCAGTATCCAATTTGCTAGTTTAAAAAAAAAAAGAAAATCTGAATTCTGAATCAGCTATGATCGGGTCATCACTAATTAAAATACTAAGTAAAAGGCCTCATTCATGTTGCTCAGAGACGCAAAACAGCGCTGTGACTGTGTTTGGATTTTTTTTTTTTTTGGCAAAATAAAGCAAAAACAGGCAATATAGTGTCTAAAACGTAAGTCTCTTAATATTACCTTCTTGTTTATTGAACTGTTGAATAAAATCACGTTTGTAATCATGCTGATTTTAAAGGTGAAACCTGGCACTCTTCTTGTGATATTGACTAACTTTCTTTCTGTGGTATTTTTATACACAATGGCGCTTAGTCTTTCACAAAACATAGCTAACGTAGGGACATCATAACTAGCCAGTAGCCACCATATTGATTTACGATCTTAAATATGTCCAGCGCTTTTTTTACAGTCTATGGTCCAGCGTTTATCGGTTGTGCGTCAGTAATAATGGTCCGTGAGGAAACACGTTCCGTGTGTAGTTACAGTAAATGGACTAAACGAAGCCTCCAGGACAATAATTTGCCTCGATGATTTTTTGTATTCGAGTTACTCGAGGTATTCGAGGAATCGTTTCAGCCCTATGTGTGTTATTATAATATTGTGCCTAAAACTCACAATGTTATTGAAGTGTTGTATAAAATCCATATTACATTTGCATTCCTGCTGATATTTGGGAAAAGCACTCTTGTTTGTGTGATATTACACTACAATCACCACATCATTTTATAAAACTATAAGACAAAAACATCACACAGTAAAAATGTAAACTCTCAAGCCATGTTTTTGTTGTTTCTTTTTTGGCAGAGTGACATACTCGATGTCAGCTCACACATTGTTAAAGCAATAATTACGATATTATTGTAGACCATATATATTGCACATCCCTACGCATATAAAGAACAAGCTCACACAATCTCAACACATCATATTTCACAGATAATTTTAATCAAACACACCCTACCCCCACTAACTCACCTCTGGTGAAGTGCGCAAAATGTCACATATGTAAACAAGATGTAACAACCAAGTTGCACTATACGGTTATATTTTTGATAAAATGTAAGATATCATCTCATGATGTAATGCCTAGCAGAAAAAACACACATATTTAAGACTTTTTAATGGTCCTAAAATCAGGAGTTTTAAATTTCAGAATTTTAAGACTTTTTAATTGAACTGCGGAAACCCTGTATAATTCAACTATTACAACTATTTGTGTACTGATTTACATTCATTTAAAGGTTTAAATTAAAAAAAAACCAATAAAAAAAAACATCTCCTTGCTGTAATGAATATTCCCTTACAGTAAACATTAAGCACAAAATTGAGAAATATGGAGAATTGGATATAATGACCAGATACTGAATATATATCAGATTTAGAACCAAAAATGGTTGTTAAAAAATATCCGATTCAATAATGTTTGTTTGCAAGCATGTAACAAAATCTGATCTGCAGCTGACACTACCAAAAAATCTGAATTGGTTGACTGTGTAAATACAGATGTGGTTGCTTTGTATTTAGTGTAAAGAGTTTCACTGGATATTAGACCCATTTGGCTCATGCTTACAAACAAACAGCAAAACACCACACCCTCTCCTTAGTGACAGTCTGTAACTCAACTATAACAACTAACTTAACCTGAAGTGTCTTAAAAAAAGCAGCCAATAAAGAGACAATGTGTCTGAATAATCATCATAGATTATAAAAAGAATAGGTGTTAAAATAAAATAAATGTGGAACTCAGTGTTTCCCCTAGGTTTATGGCTTTTGGGGGGGGGGGGGTTCCCTCAATTTTTTAAAAATTTAACCTTCAAGTTAAACCGAACTTTTATTTTGACGGGTTGCCGTGAATACCTTTAATACCTTTACATTTCTGTGTGTGTATGACATGATAGTTTTACTCAAATGCAACGGTCAAATGCTCATGAAGTGACTCTCAGAGCAGTTCTGGAGATGTTGTTCATGTATTTATGTCCTCATTAGTGAGACGGCAGACGTTAATATCAACGGAAGCGTCAATGAGCGTTTCAGTACGAGTACTACACAAAACCACGCGTCTGCGCCATTCATTAACACAGAGATACGCAGAATTCATATTTAAATATGAATCGTTTTGCGGCTTAATATTTACAAATACTAGTGGGAGTGGGAGTACTTGTGTGTGTGTGTGTGTGCGCGCATGCACATCGGGCGGAACTCCGCTGTGCGCGATACAGAGCGCGACCATAACGTG
>NW_015647052.1:952111-981517 GCF_001515625.1 Sinocyclocheilus rhinocerous
GGCTCACTTGTGTGTGTGTGTGTGTGTGTGTGTGTGTGCGCACGCGCGTGCATCGTGCGGAACTCCGCTGTGCGTGATGCAGAGAGCGCGACCTTAACGTAGAGACCGAAATGCAATCATTCGAAACTTTAGCAATCATGGGATATAACTAATGGGTTGTACATTACAGGATTATTTTATCCAAAAATTACCGTAATAATAGTCAGGAGTTCATAAAGAATGAATTGCACATGCACATTTGTTCTGTTCTTTGTACTTTTCCACTGGCTAATAGAATACACAGTGCAATTAAAATATTTGATTTTTAATTTCTAACCACAGTCTAATCATATCAGTCTTCTATAAAATACATATACTGCAGTGCCCTAAATACACATCACCCCATCTGCAGTAAAATATAACGGATGGCTCTAGTTTCAGCAATAAAAAACATCTTGACTTAACATCTTGAAAAACTGTTCTGTTGGTTGATGCCAACTCAAAGCATCATTTTAAGTCACACTTTGCAATGAGTAGAATTACATACAATTATATACACCTTTATATTCAAGAAATTAAGATATTTGTTGTGATGTCAGTAAATGGATTAGTTTTCCTGCTATTTGTGTTCTTAAATTAATTGGCTTTGGCAGTTTATACCTACACAGCATCTATACTACATATTTTCAGAGCTTATACCTTTAAAGGAACCACTTAAAGGAGCAAGGACAAAGCAAGGACATTTCTCTGACAAAGGTCTCACCTTTCTTGGCATAGCTGAGGTCCACATCTTTGAAATGAACTACGACTACATCTGAGGACTTGAAGATGATGCTCTCCACAATATCCTCACGGCGAGGGCCCACACTGGGTTCTACACTCTTCCTGTGTGCAGCATCCAGGACAATGTCACACTGCAGACGCACAGAACAAAGCCATATAAAAAGAGGGGAAAAAATGTTGTATGTGCATAGAAGTAGAATAAAAGTGAATATAATGTTGATGCCCAGTGATTTAAATGCTTTAGATTAGAGCCACAGAAACTCTTCTCCTCACCTCTGGGCCATAGGTCTTAAAAACTCCTTCATAGATCAGCCCATTTTTAACCTTAAGTTCACATTTGGTTCCCTGTTGAGTGGTGAAGCACAAAAACAAATTTCAGTAAGACTGTATTGGTTTTATTTTGGTAAAGAGAACGATAAAATAAAAACAGAAACAAATATAACAGCTGCAATATGAACAAACAAGCATTTTTTCACTCTTGTGCATTTTGGACTCACCACAACTGAGGTCAAAACATGAACCATTCTCATGTTTGCATAAACTCCACTGAAGGCCACCTTAAAGATAATTAAAAAAAAAAAACATTATTTTGGGCTGCGGTAAAGATGATATTAAATTTTAACAGTTCATTTCGGCCCTCTAATTTAGTTGGTTGAGCAGCGTTCAATGTGCTGATATACAGTTCAACAGGGGACTTTTTCATGTTTTCTCACTCGGCTTATTTGAAATGGAGAGCAAAATTTTAAATTCGAGTTAATTTAAAAATTCAATGTTATGAATAAATAAAAGAAACTAGGGCTGTGCAATTAATCGCATGCGATTGTCATGTGCATGTCGTCAGTAAAGCCGGTTCCGTGATTAGTAGTAAATCTCCATCACCTGCTTTCAGATGGAGCGGCATTTAATACACAGAGCCGTAGTTCACTGACAAGCTAGGCAATATCGCGTTCATAACCGAATGCGATTCATCTGCGATTATGAATGCGATATTGCCTAATTGTCAGTGAACTACGGCTCTGTGTAGTAAATTGCACAGCCCTAAAAGAAACTGAAAGAAAAGTTACAACTCACTGCAGTGGAGGGTCCTTTGGCATTGTTGCGTCCTCTGGGAAGAAAGGAAACAGCACGAATGATAAGTTTGATAATAGATAACTTATCATCAAATGGATACATGGAAATGTTTGACATGCTGTATACACTGTTTGCAGAGCCAAAAACCGTTTTTGCCAGGAACAAGAATTCATGTGATACCGGTGGAGCTATCGATCGCACATGCACTGGCAAACACCCAGAACTGCAATGACAAGGGAGTGACAGATAATCATATGCTTCATGCATTTCATTGTGCAAAGAAGCGCTTGTGAAGTTCCCAAACAACAGGCTTAGGAAAAATCAGCATTTCACTGAGAGGACATGATTCATAGCCACTGACAACATTATACCTCAAACATGCAAGAATGAGAGCTCCTAAATTATAAAGTGTTCATCTACACATGTAGGATGAAATACCAATGAGGCCTCTAATGTGCAACAAGAACGAGTTCAGTGCACATGACCTGGGTACAAAAACTATCAAGTGCTTCCAGTCCATTAAAATAAATCAGAGAATAAAAGCTGTGAACGACAGTCTTTTTCAGCAGACAAAGTACAAATCAAATGCTGCATTACAGGCGGTGTAAGGCTTCACTGCACCAATCACGATTCCCACAGATTCTACAAGTCATAATACGCTTGTTGTTCCGTGTAAACAAGAATGACATTTTTCACCATGCATTGTGACTATGCGATGCGAATAAAGGCCTCTCTGCTTCGCAGGCTGTAGGACTAAACATTTCCACGTACATTTACAGCACACTAAATCGTAACAATATTAATCGAGTATCACAACATGCTCTAAAGGAACACACTTACACAAATGTCATCTAGCAAGGACGGACTGAATACACGCAACCTCTTGGAAACGTCAAGGTTGATACAGTGGTCTGACTTTCCCGTGTGAGCGCGCACCGCCTCTCATCGGAAATGCGCGCGACTGACAAATAGTTCCAGCCGTGAAACGTTCGTTTCCCAAATAGACAGTAACGGGAAAGACGCTGTCCTCGAGTTGACCAAATGCAAAAAAATAAATAAATAAAATAAAATAAAAAAATAAAATAAAAACGGTAAAAAAAGCTGGGTTAATGTCATTCTCAATAGTGACACAGAGCGCTAACACGTGACTTTCTCATATGGGATGATGAAATTCCCATAACGCCGATTCTCGGGCCCTCAGAACGGTTTAACAATCAGCTGACAGGCCTTAAACGTTAGACAGATAAGAAAGATAAAAGTAAAAACATGACGCATCTGTAGCCACCTTTGCATTTTTGTTGGGATTGACACAAGTCAAAGGCAAACGATGAAACGATGTAGAAATAATGTGATCATCTTATAAAGAGCTCCTGATTGTATTTTGAGCTATTCCTAAATTAAATTTAACAACAAATAGACGGCCATGTGGATGAGCGATAGTATAAGCAAATAAATGTTGGCTAGTTAGCTAGCTAACAACACTACGATTAATTGTATCGCTGCTGTGCTGATACTCTCATTTTATGGCTCGCAAATCATTTATTTTAAGGTTATTCAAATGTGAAACCCGTTCAATCGATAATACAGTCGGAAAAGATAAAAATGCATCTGTCCTGTGGGGCAAAGTCATATTTCACCGGCAAAAAGACACAATTCATCCTGAACGTGTACATCCCAGCAGACAACCCGCCCCTCTCAAATATTCACGAATATAATGTCCGCTATCAGCTGTTATTTTATAACCGCAATGGCTTTGTGTCCATTAACGTGTGAATCTCCGTCCTGTGAACTTGGCCTACATCGGCCTACTTGCGCTCAATCCCGACCACTGCACCTTCACAACCTGCGATTTTAAACTACGACACAAGTGCAGGCATGCCGCATCCCCCCGTAGGTTCACGCTCATCCGTCCTCCGAATTAAAACCCCGTTATGTTGCAGATTCGGCACTCACCTTCCTATGTTCTGGCGTCCGACGCCTCCTCCTGCTCCCCCGGTACCGGAGGCCGCTGCGGCTCCGCTGTTGCTTCCGCCGGGTTTGCGATTACCACCGGCCTGCGGCTTCATGGACATGGTGATCCCATAAACGACAGCTTGAGCAGAGCTTTCTGATTGTTTGAAAAAAACCGTTTTACACCGCGAACGAGTGCGGAATATGCTATTTGACGCGTTAGCTGACAGTTGATCTAACGTAGTGACAGCCAACGAGTAACGTTACTCCTCCAGTTATTCAAGCCTCCACTAACGCTGCCTGCTACTTCAGCTAGCTCTGCTGATTTATTTCCTCCTAAACAGAGACAGTTTAGCCCGTTTTAAAACCAAAGCGCGGACGATCCATATGTTTTAAATGTCAACTAAAATACCAACCCGGTAATTTCGCTTTTTTGTTATTTTAAGTGCGATAATTACAGTGATATACACAGTTCACGCGGGGCTTCAGCACTGACCGATAGACCTAAACAGTCTGAAAAGCCACAAAAAGTGGCGGAAGGATATATACACATCCCAGGAATGTGTGTACTCCTTTAGACTGTTTTATTTGTTCTAAAGAGAAACGATCATCAGTAATTACTGTAAATATGTCTGCAACGTGATACGTTATTTAGTTGATACTGAGAATGAATGAAAGTGGGGTTTGATGAACGCTGCTCTAATGTACAGCGCACTATTTTCAGCAAATGCACGGATCACTTTGAGCGTTCGTGCTTTGACACTAGTAGGCCAGGTGACTTGTGTAATATTCACTGCTAAATTCCTTCAGCACTATGCCGTTATTCTGATCATTTTATTTGTTTGATTGTTTGTTTTAATCTACATTTTGATTGTCTTTAGACAAGTCTAAGCAATTGTTAAAAAACATTGTTATCCTCATTAAACCCAATACCCTTGATTTATGTTGATCAAAAGTATGGTCATCCAGAAAAGGTTTTTCCATGTCATTGTTCGTCCCTAATCTTGTAGAAAAATGAAGTCATGAGAAATATATTTATTCACTCATTTTTAAACGAGTTGTTGGTTATACATACTTCATTGATTGACAGCAGTTGGGTAAACTGAGTTCACTTTTGTACATTTTGTGAAGAGAAACAAATAAAAAATTCAGATACATTTGATAGTGAAGAAGCACACTTATAATAAACTGGATATTGCCAATTATATGGAAATTAGGGCTAATTTATTCACTTTTAAATATTACAAGTACTAGTAGTGAAACTCTAGCAATGTTTATATATGTTTAGATATATTATAAATATTTATTTGCTTATTCAAAAACGGTTTAGTGTTTCATAACTGTTTTGCTGTTAACATTTAGCCCAAAAGTCTAAAAACTGACAAATACACACCACCGTTCAAAAGTTTAACCGTTTATTTTTAAAAGAATTGAATAGGCTAGCTACTCTGTTCAGAAAGGATGCATTAAAATACAAATTTAAAAAATACTGTTATTTTCAATTTTCTATTCACAAAAAAAATCCTGAAAAAATATATTTTCCTTAGAAATATTAAACAGCACAAGTGTTTTATACATTTATACTGATACATTTTCCTACTATTTCACTCTATTTTCAGTACACAAATCATGGAGAATGATATTCGGTATTATTTGCATGTCTATGACAGCGCACTGCGTATTTATAGCCAAAAGAAATCTGAATATCAAACCGCAAACTATCTTTACTGCGGTCTTCAACCCGCCTCTTACGAAGGATCACATGTGACCGTGTCTTAGCAACGTTATGCGTGGGTATTAATTAGACTGGATAAGTAAAGAACAACTAGAGACATTTGTATTGGTAAGATTACAAGTATTATTGCACTTATGTTCGCCTATTACTCAAATTTAAACTTTTTAAAAACAGACCTTTGGAATAGGTAATGTTTTCGACTGCACAGTCTAAAGTAGCCTGGCTAACCGACACGCGCAGAGATTCTGGTGGTTCCATCTGTAACATCGTGAATCTGGTTGTTATTCTCCAGCTTTTCCTCTCACAAGTCACAACGAGTAATGTCAACGACAAACAGGACATCTACTGCGTCTGACAGGACAGATGCTGAAACTGAAGACGCGGGTGAGCAGAAAAACACAGAGGACAATCAGGTAGAGAAAGAATTACATGACGAAGATGAAGAAGAAGGAGCACGAGAGGTTGAACAAGGAAGAAGTGAACTCTACAGTCTGCGGGAGAATACTGCGGATTCACAAGTTTACACAGCCACATCACTGTCTGTCATTCCCAAAGAGACCACAACCAAAACCCACCCTGTGGTAATGATTTGATCAAATTACCCATTTAATTACCTTTAATTAATTCGTCCACAATGCAATTGCAATGTTATGTCACAGTGTCTTTAAACATTTTTTTTTAATGTTTCACAATGATAAGAAGTCATATAATATGCATGAGAGTTTGCTTTAGGAACTAACAATACTATTCAAGAAACTATAATGATCTTGTGAAGTAAAAATTCAATTATTGTCAAAAAGCAAAAACGTATTAATGCTATAACTAAACCTCAGTTTACTCACACCTTTATCTAAATCTTTGTGCTTTGCACTTGCAGGTCCTTGAATGGGCTTATGGGATGAATCAAACTCTACCTGTTCTCAGCCTGCAGGATGAAGACAGACTTGTCATCTTGTATATTTGTGCTCATGTTGCTGTCATGTATGATCACACGTCAAATTCTCAGCATCTGTTACAAGTAAGAGGCTCATATGGCTATCTATGAACTAAGGAAGTAAATGACAATAAAGTAAATGTAACCTAAAGCATAAAATCTTATTGTAAACATGTTATTTATGTGCTGCTCGGTGTCTACAAGGCCACTGCAGTCCAATCACCTGTTTGTGTGCTAGTGAAGACAGACGCTGGCTTGTGACAGCTGACATGGGCCAAGACAGTCTAGTTATCATATGGGATGCTTATACGGGGTAACACTGACCCAAATATTGTACATTCCATTAATATCGTTTTTGTAAATCTGCTTAATGGTCTCGAATATGTTTTCCAAAAACCTGTTAAAGTTGCAATGAAACGGAAGTAGCAACAAGTCTTTTCCCCTGTATTGTGACATACATCCAAGTTAAAAAGATTATCAAAAAGAAAAAAATGTTGGGCTGGACTTGGTTCTATCCATCGGTTGTTAATTGGATGGAGGCAAATTGGCTGAATGCAAGCTTGCAGTTGATTGTAAGAAAGGGGTGGGGTTTAGGCTGACTAAATGATTGGATAAGTCTGGCATATGTCATCAGAGAGAAGTCTGTCGTTTCACCCTAAAATCAAGCTATGACATTTTGATTAAGAATTATGAGGTCAAAATTATGTGTCATTCACAATAGGATCTATAACATGCATTTACAAAATAGACAGGGTGAATTTTCATTTCATTCCAATCCATAACATGTTGCAGGATTACTGTGCGGACATTGCTTGACTGTCATCCAGAGGGAGGAGTTTCTGCCTTGGCACTATCAAAAGGATTCAAAATATCTAGCGACTGTTGGAGCTGGAGCAGCACAGGTCTGAAACCTAACATTTTATATTATCTATCATATTTTTACATACACTCACTGTAGATATCCTATTGTCATCTTAAATGAATGAGGAGTCTGGTATTCTCAACATCTATTCTATTAAGTGAAATGTGCTTAACAAAGATGATTGCAGTAAAAAGATCAAATGAAATAACAGAATATTATTACAGGCTACAAATACACTGGTCTGTGTACTTTTTTTCTGTGTTTCAGGCAGCGAGTGTGTGTTTGGACCTGGACAGATGAAAGTGAAAGCCCAGAATGTTAAGTTGACCTCAGCCCAAAATATGGTTGCCAGGTATGTTGCAAAATTGTGTGTTGATGTGGTTAATACACAGAGGCAACACATAGAGGGTTGTAGAACAACAATGTCTTAATTCCACATTTATTGTTTATTTAGGAATACTGCTTGTCACATCAAATATTAAATAAACTTTTTCCATGTTTTCCCAGAATCAAATACTTTTCAATCCCTCTGACAACACACAGTTGGTCAGCAACAGCGGCACTCAGGTTCTCTTCTACAACTGGGTAGGAATTAATTAATTATTTACATTACTGATTTACTAGTTTAGTTGTCTTTGTATATAATAATGCATTCTGCTGCTCAGGAAAGGGGACATCTGGAATACTCAGTTCCTGAAATTACTGACCAGGTTGGAAGAAGAATCTTTCATCAGACTGAATTTTTGTGCTGTTGTGATGTTATTCTTCTCTGCCTTTGGCATTGACCTCTTGCAAATCTGTCCCCATTCAGACCTTCAATATGGTGCTAGGTTCCCTGAGCCAGTCCATCTTCCACTACGATGGTGTGCAGGCTTTTACAGCCACCTCTGCTGGGAATATAGTTCTCTGGGACAAGCAGACTGAATCTGTCTCTCATCAACCAGTAGAGAGGAAAGCCATAAAACTTGTGCCTCTCCAGAAGGAAGCAATCACTGTACTGACTTTGACTGACAGGTATATATGACACATACAGTAGATACAGTATATGGCAAATGAGTGCATTAGGATTTTTCAAATAAATTCCTAAAGCCTATTTCATTTTCACCTGCTGTGCTACACTTTGCTATCCATTTGATGTTGATCCTGTCTGACATTATTTTATGCAATTATATTATGTGTATACTGTCAAGTTTTATAGTAACAGGCGATGTGAATGGCCACATCAAATTCTATGATAGAAATCTCAAGCTCATCAACGTGTACAATGAGTTTAGCTTGGATCCCATCAGATCCATCTCCTTTTCCAAAGAAAAGCCCTCCATTAGCGGCCTGGGATATCCAAAAGACTGCACACTGGATGCCAAGCCATTTGTCATAAGGTGAGGGACTCAGATTCATTATGATAAATGTGCCATAATAAAATAATGCTTTTTTTGTGTGTGTGTGTATTTTATGTGCAAGTCAGGATAATAAATATGAATTATTCTATATGAAAAGAATATTTAAAAACCTTTTAGAAAAAAAACTTTCCTTCACTGAATTAGCATTTATTTAAAAGATATTTTGAAGAAAGTTCTCATTATTATATTTTTACACATACCTCAGCAATATGATGCATTTCAAGTCCTCAGTTAAAAGCTAAAACTGATAACAAGAGTGCGGTGCTTAGATTGGATGCACCCATCCATGTAAAAAAAAAAAGTACATTTAGATATTCAATTTAGTCAGTGAGTATGCGTAAAGGGGAATACGAATACAATTCTGCTTATCATTTACTCACCAGAATGTCATTCCAAATCTGTATAACTTTTTCTGCTGAACATAAAAGTAGATATTTTGAAGAATGTTGGTAACCAAAAGTTTTGGTGACCATTGACTTCCATTTGTATGGACAAAAACACTGAGACATTCTCAAAATATCTTCTTTTGTGTTCCACAGATGACGGTAATTCACAAAGGTTTGGAACAACATGAGGGGGTAGTACATGATGTCAGAATTTTAATTTCTTTAAAGTATGGTATTAACCATACTATTAATTTTCATCTGTTTATACTACCATTTGAAGGCAGGCATATAGTGGCAACATCATTCAATTGTAAACTCTCTATAATGCAATAAAATGTTTCTCTCCTTCCATTTACAGAAACTCATGCAACTGCAGTACATGTTTATGCACAGAGAAATGTTCCACAGACCCTTCTGAAGGAACATGCAGAACCTCTGGAAGCAGTTGCCTGCCATCCTAAACAGCCACTAGTAGCTATGGGCAGCCACAGTGGCACCATTAAGGTTTGGGATTGTGAGCGTAAAGAGATCTATATTTCCTATATGTATTTTTCTTATTTCAGGACACTGGAAAAGCTGTGATATTGCTCCGTCGGTGTAAAGAGGGGACCCAGGAGATTTGGAAGTACCAAGGCAGGCACCACTCGCATTATAAACCCATTCAGGGCCTGCTGTTTGGAGTGGATTTAGACAACAGTCAGCCTCGCCTCCTCTCTCTTGGCATGGATCGCATGCTGGTGAGTCCCTGTGTTCCTGTATGATCTTGCTGCCTTAGTATGTGTTTATCTTGTTGAACTGTGTTAAACGTATCACATCTATCCTGTCTGTTCTGAACAGGTGGAGTATGATCTGCAGACCAGTGGTGAAATCGTGAGTTTTGATCGTATTGAGCAAAGTGCTGTGCCCACTTGCATGGTGTGGTATCCTCCTCTGACACCCGAACACTTCCTCCTTACAGCTTCCAACCTGTATAAGATGAAGCTCTTCAATGCTACCTCCAAAATGTGCAGGTTTGCAGTTTTCCTATAGGTAGAACAAATAGAAATAGCACTGAAATAACAGCAATCTGGTTGATTTGTTTGCATAATTTCAAATGAACCAAAAGCCAAACTATTCTGTCTCAAAGTGATTCGTAGAGAAACTAAAATGGAAAAAATTAATACACAAACCTCACATTGGATAATAGAATGGGATTTAAGGATATTTTATTAATATGACATTCTTCTGATCCAAAAGGGAAATAAGTTAGTAATTCTGTTAAGATAAACATCTCTGTTATGACTACGGTCAAAGGAATAGAAGATTGATCCTAAGTACATTTGTCATCATCCATAAGTGAAGGGAAATTATTTCATGTTAAGTGAGGTAATACTAATTTAAAGGTCAGTGGATTTACAGGTTTCCTGAAGCTCAAAATAATTAAATAGGCTGTCAACCAAAAGGGAAAAAAATTATCTGATTTTATTGCTTGGATTTTTAAAGTAAAACACACTGAATAATATATATTACATTATGCATAGCTAGGGTAAACACAATATAAACAGGTAATAGGAAAATGAAATGGCCCTCTTTAACATTCTAAACCTTAACTATTGGATAGTATTATTATTTATTGAATTGGGTTAGGATAACAGATCTGTAAATCAGTTTATGCTCTAGGTGGGATTAAAATAAAAACTAGCAGAATATTGCTAGTTACTGTCTGTTTTTACTGTGCCTATGGAAATATTTACAAACAAAGCCACAGCAGTGTTTTGTTCCTAAATGAATGAGCGTTTTCAAGGAATAGGTTGAGTGAAAGATACAATTTCGTTCCTGAATGAACAGTATGTTTGAACGAATCGATTAGAGTGAATGATTCAATGACTTACTCATAAAGATGATCACTGGTTGCCACCTACTGGCATACTGAGTGAGAAAGTAAGGGAATGTTATTTATATTTTAGTTATATTATTTTATGCTGATATGAACAGAACTGAATTTAATGAAATAATTTTTTCAGTCTACTATATTGTTAACCAGTTTTCATAGTTGCTCTGCAGATCAAAGAATTTCCTTTTTCTAATCTCTTGAAAATTCAAAATTAAGTCATTTAAAAAATTTTTTTTTTTTCAGATTTTGTATATCTGTTCATGATAGTGTGCTTTGCACAGAAAAACAGTCTTCGGGCCCTCTTATGGTTCTCCAGTGAAAAAGATGGCCATTCTACCTGCATCTAAGGATGGCGACCCTAATTCTCGTTACATGGCATATATAACACAAGGTAAGGTATAAAGTGTTTCAGTCCTCATAAACAAACCATGCATTTGATATTAATTACTCTTCTGTACTGATCACATTGTATCAGCATGAGCCATCATGCCAGTTTTATTGCCTTTACTATGATTTAATTATTTAAATCTCCTTTTCATTCCTGTTTTCTCTCTTTGATGTAGGTTGACATTCAGATTCTGCCTCTGGATGGAAACCCTCACAAGTCCTTTGCAATGATCTGCCACTCAACAAGTGTGTCAACTCTGGCTTGCTCATATGATGGTAGATATGCTTTTACTGCTGGAGGACAGGACTGCACTGTCTTTTCATGGGAGCTCAGTTTGTCGTAAGTTTGGAGAACATGCATCCCATGCAGAAGTCCACTGGTTTTTGCAGTTGACTAGTCAACTAAGTCATAATATATCAAATAGTTGCTAATTTAATATGAGGTCATAAAATGCGTGTGTAGTATAATAGTTGTATAATAATGAATTAAAAAAGGTTTTTTTTAGGATAGTTTGGACACATGCTTGAAATTGTAACTATGTACAGCTTATTGTGTTTGCCACCTCACAGTTCTGTCGTCACAGAATTAGCTTCTGCTTTTCACTCATTCGAATCATCATTATCATTAGAGGCATCAGCTGCTCTAGAAGGGAAGGACATGCTGCCCTTCTACAATATTCTGGAGGGAGGACGAGATGGACAGCTCTTCTTGGTTTGAGATCTCTGTTCTAATGCTTTCTTTTTTCTCATTGTCCCATGTGCAGGTCAAAAATTACTTTTTGTAGCAGTTTTTCAGCATTTACCTAATTTCATTCTAATAATTAGTTTCATGATGCCAGTAGAGAGCAAATGTTATGATTTGTCCTTTAGGAAATGGAGGATTTTTTACTACGGTCAACTACAGAATCAGGACCTTGACACCATGGAAACACGACTTGTGTCCACACGCATCCCTCTAGCTGATGTGCCCTTCTTAATGAGAGCGCTTGGCTTCTATCCCACAGAGCAAGAGGTACGAGCATTGTTGCAATCACCAGTTGAGTCTACCACACAGATCTGTCATCGATATGTGGACTACCACTCAATCTTTTGTCAAACACATGGTTGTTCTGTTTTGTTGAAGCACGAAGACATGCAAAATGAGGTGAAGTTCATCCGCTATGCTGAAACCAGAATTTATGTGATGGACATCGATTTGGAGGAGTACATAAAACTGTATGTCAACCACAGACCTGCCTCTGGCATTTCCAGACAGGAGCTGTGCAATGCCTTTCAGGTGCTTGGAAAGCCAGACGAGGGGGAGCTGATAAACTATTGACAGGGATGAACTGCTGGAGTTACTGCAGGCTAGAGGTAAATACATTTTCATGAGTTTTATCAGTACTTTACATGTGTTAACTTGCATATGAGATACCAGAGAAAGAATTATTATAATTAACAGAGAAAGACTTTGGCTAGAATAGGAACTACTTGTATGTTCATTTCAGGTGAACATATGACCGAGGATGACTTGGCTGAATGTTTTACAACTCTTTTAGGTATTAGTGCAGAGGGAGGCAGTTGCACAGGTATGCAGAAGTCCTGCGAACCACCATACTGATGGACAAATTTGATGGCTTACTGCCTGAATGCTAGGTCTGACGACACGTGTCAGCGTTTCCAGGTTCATGAAATGAACAGTGCTCATAAACAGCTGTTGAGATAGTAGTCTCACTTGAAAAGGATTAGAGACTTGGACCTGGAACCTGTACCTGATAACGGGGTGGTTTGGGGTTTCGAGTGATCAGATAAATGTGCATGAAAAAGTGTAGCTTGTCTTTGCAGATGACATAATATGTGTCATCTGTACTGTATGACCATCACAGAATTTGAATAACTTCTTAATGTCAAGGAATGTTTGGCCAAAAAAAATTCCTAGTGAATTTTAAAATATAGCCTACCAATGTTTTAATCTGTCCCATGTCGGTCTGTCCCACACAGGATCTCTTTTAGAGAGAGCGCTACCCCCTGAAATCAGCATGGAGACATTCGCCACAGATATCTTGGGGGTTTCTGCAGCCACCCAGGAACTTCCTCAAGAACATGGGCACCATCTATAACATCTGAACCTTTCTGAAACTAATAATGTATGCAATCAAATAATGTTTGATTTATAGCCTGTCTAGTAGAACAGTATTTTTTGCGGTTACTAAGCTGTTGCTTCGGTGTATTTTCATATTTGAGTGTTTAACACTTTTCTGAAACGCAGATATCAGATCACACGGAAATAAACGTTGTTGTTTGCCAACCTACTGTCGATTGTCAGTCTGTTTTTTTCCAGACACGTGTGTGGCTGTCGTAGTCATCGTTTCGATTTGTTAGTCTCACTCAACAATCTGTTAAAATATCGTTTTCATTGCTCTGTTCGCTAAACAAAAGAGCGAAACGCGTACCCGCATTGACCGTGTTTCTCTTGCTTGCTTCCAGGGCATTTGGCTTCAGCGCAGGCGCACAAACCCCGCCTCTCTCCTGTGCGGTGTGCATTCGCATTGTGTCTAAACAGGCAGCGAGCAAAAAGATATTTTACCAACAGCAGTAATGTCGGGCAGGTCGGTTCGAGCGGAGACGCGGAGCAGGGCGAAAGATGACATCAAGCGGGTTATGGCTGCAATTGAAAAAGTGCGGAAATGGTAAGAGAGCGTCTACAGTTAACGAAGAGTACAGACAGCCTGTGGGGGAGGAGAGACAACGAGAAACAATGAAATGAAAGTAAAGAGAGCGTTTATTCCACTCCAATTTCAGTCAGATGTGCTGTTTCTTCGCGCGGCTGCTCTTTTTGTCGGCTTTTTAAAAATTAGTTAGGAAAAATGTAGATCGCATTTTTCTTCCATTAAATTTTTTATGTGGGTTGAACCTAGAAGCCATTTCGTTGCAGTCACATGAAGGCTTTGCTGTTTGAGCCTGTAATGCCGGCTGAATAGTAACCGAACGGGCTGACATGAGGAACTCGAGTCATGCATCCGTACCGAACAAAAAGTGCCGCTGAACGGATGTTTGACTCGTTCATCTCATCTGAGAGCGAGTGACTCGCGCTCCTGAGCAACGGCGCGTGAGAAGAGTTTTATCCACGCGCGGGGCTTTAAACTCAGCGCGGAGCTCGAGCTTCGCCTCCACTTTCACACTCCTAAACATTTTGCTTAAACTTTAGTGCAACTTAAATCACAATGCTTTTTATAGTCATACATCCGTACCGAGCAAAAAGTGCCGCTGAACGGACGTTTGACTTGTTCACCTCATCTGAGAGTGAGTGACCCGCGCTTCTGAGCGACGGTGCGTGAGAAGTTTTATCCACGCGCGGGGTTTTAAACTCAGCGCGGCGCTTCAGCTTCGCCTCCACTTTCACACTTGTCCGGGGACTGCTGAACATTTTGCTTAAACTTAGTGCAGCTTAAATTAAAATACATTTTACAACAGAAAAGTCATGAGATTAACAATAACCACAACATCAGTATATTACTAAACGTATACAAATTATCCAAAGAGTAAATAATGATTATTTTGGTAACACAAGTGTGAATGAACTTTTGACTGTCCTAATATTTGACCTAGTAAAATGATTTTAAAATTGTAAATGTAATTACGATAACTAGTATTGTTCTACACAACCATTCAGTCTCCACAAAGTACAGTATTGCAGAAAGACTTGACCTCACTTTAAAATTTGTATATTTATAGCAAAAAAGTATAGGTGCCTTGTTGATATCCTCGCCTTGGAATTATAAGGTTCTGTCTGCATTCTGAGCAGTTTCGAGATATTGAGCTTTTTTTGCATTCCATATAGTGATATGTGGAACAAGTCTCTTTCATACATCAGTCCCAAAATGTACACAACTTTAAAAAAAAAACATCACATAATGTAAATAAGTTGTCAGAATAAGAATATGTGAAAACTCAATTTTGACAAAAATGGCAGATAGAACCTTATAATTCCAAGGTGACGATATGTTACCAGCTGTATTGCATATTCTGGAAATATTGCACAATAAATACTTCTGCAGAGATGCCTATAAATTTAAATGTTGAAATAATTAATCCCTTTTTAAACTCATTTGTTTTCGGTCTTGTCTTTGATATCTAACAATGACATGCATCTCCAGGGAGAAGAAATGGGTGACTGTTGGAGACACGTCACTGCGAATCTACAAGTGGGTACCAGTGACAGAGCCCAAGTCAGATGATGTAAGTGAACTTTAATCACCATAATATACTGTTATTGCAATTCTGGTTGATACTGATTGCCCAATAATTATTTTCATGTTATGGCCAATATAACAGATAAATCTCTTGTTCCCAAAAATGAATAAAAAAACAATACTAAAATATTGATTATTGGCATTGGAATATTGATACAATATTTTGAGGTAAAATATCATGATATAATGATTTTTTGAAATATATTTGTTTTACTTTATTTTTAAATTAGTAAAGGTAAAGTCATAGTGGCATTGAGGTTACTAGTGCCAAATCTTTGTGTCTGTGTGTGTGTGTGTGTGTGTGTGTGTGTGTGTTGGTGGCCCAGATCATTAAACGTTTTAGTTGTAGCATCACACACACAAAGCCAATATTATTCTACACTATATCTTTTAGATTTTGTTAATTGGTTCATTATTCTCCTCATGGTTTAATTGCAAAAAAAAAAAAAAAAAATTTGCATTTGACAATGCACTTATTTCTGTCACACAGAAGAACAAAAACAAGAAGAAAGGCAAAGATGACAAATATGGCTCTGAGGTCACGACCCCTGAGAACAGCTCTTCTCCTGGAATGATGGATATGCATGGTAATGCTGTAGACCTGACAGTTATCAGACTCCAATCACATCTCAAAATAATCCTCAGACAGTGTTTTTTAGGCTATGTTATTTGGCGATTATTGTAATTTATAGTGGTTTTTAAACCAAATTGTGATCTTTGTGATTCATAAACATTTGATCTAATAGGGATTTCTGCAATATTTAAAGTATGCCAGAAATGACCTGTAATTTCACGTCAATTATTCATTTTTAATTATTATTATTATTAATGGATTTCAATGGGCCGTTATCCTTCTTAACCAATAGAGGGGGTTGATGAAACTGTTTTACTACACATTAATTGGTCAATTACTATTCTATCTTGTAACCATCTATTAACAGTCATATACTGCTTGAAAGTTTTTCCAAGCATTTCTCAAATCATTTGCAACACCCTTTTAATCGTGTTTCTGTTTTCCACATACAGACGATAACAGTAACCAGAGCTCCATTGTAGACTCCTCCCCACTGAAGCAAGAGACCAGCAACAACACTAGTCCTGCACCTGAACCCATGGCAGCTTCTCAGAATGACAGCAATGACTTGAAAAGTGACCAATATCCTTCCAAGCAGCCTTCATCTGTTCAGGATCATAAGAGTGGTTAGTCACTGCAGTGAGGCCTCTACGAAATCATTGTCCTCTTTTCTCTATCTGTCTGAGCTGTTGGGATTTTTGGGGCTCTCTAATAGCACTTCTTTATTTTCAGAACAAAACCACTGCTCATCAGGTTCTATAACAGCCAAAAGGGACAGCAAGTCACAGGGGGATTCAGAGCACTTTTTAGACTCTTCCAACTCAGCCCAGGTACATGCTTACAGCTAAAAAAAAGAATAAAAAAAAAAGTTTATATATACCAGCTGTGTTTTCTGCTTTATAACCAACTTAATGGTTTCTTTTGAAGGAATTGGATGATGGTGCTCCCCCAAGCAAAAAAGGGAAAACCGATTCTTCCTCTGAAGAAAGTTAACTATCTTCTCCCAGCTGTCAGGCATTTGCGATCCCCGTCTCTTATCCTGAAACACATCACAACATAGGAGGTTTTCTTCAGTTCTACACTCTCATATATTCACTTTAATCCAGAAAACCTGTCTGTTGTGGTCATTTTTAGTGTAGAGGGCATGATTGGATCATCATTGTATGAGTAAAGGTAATGAATCAAGCTGTGAGAAATTGTGTGTACTGATCCTAAAACAGTTCATGCTGCCCTACAATCACTACATGCTATTTCTTTTGCTAAGATAAGTATTGTCAATTGAAACGGCACTGGAACTGCCATAGCTTTTACAAATTGGCATTGATATCAACTGCCACTTGCAATTTAAAAAAAAAAGAATTTATCACTCACCTTTTCTAGTTCACTCAGGAAGGTCAACACACTGTTTTTAAAATCACGCTGAAAGTAACTGATTTCTGCTGCTGTAGTTTAGTGAGATTTCACCATAAGTAGCTAAATATTAAAAAAATGCAAATGGTACTAGTCACAAGTTATTCAACTTCTCCTGTGAAGATCATAGCTTGTAGCATAGGCCCTGCTTGGTTGAGTACTTTTGTGTTACTGAGGAAAGGAATGTTTTTTTGTTTGTTTTTTGTCTTGTCTTGCCTGTCTACACACTTCTCCAAGTGCCCACATTTTGGTTCTCTCTCTCTCTTTAAAGTCAAGTAAGCCACAACTGTTCATTTTCACTAATGCTCAAACTGGTGTTCAAACCAAGCTTTGAAATGCTGGTTGCCATTTCAACAGCACTACAACCTTCAAATGTACACAAGGGATACAATAATAACATAATTTTAATACGTCAAATTCACAAATAACTGTTCCTTTTAGCAGCAACTGTACTGACCACATGTGTCGTCGTCCAAGGAAAAACGTGACTGATTAGATTGTAACACAGGCAGGTTATGGGTAGACAGCTGTGTGAATACCTCATACTCAGACCAGCAGTGCTGGAATGTGAACACTAAGTATGACTTTCTCAAAATTACTCTATGTATGCTTGAAAAATAAAATGTATATATTTATACGATTACGTTTTTGCTACCCTTATGTTTTTGCCACAGTATTTCGCCAAACTATTGCCTTCTGTAGTTCAATCTTTAAAACTTTTAGCAAAATGTATTCATTGGGATCATATTGTTTTTTTTTCTCTTTCCCAGTCTATAATAGAAATGTCTTGTACAGAGCTATGGATGTGTCTAACCTATTTATTCCACATGTAGTTTATTGGTTTTCTAAAAAATAAAAATAAAATAATATTTCCTTTGAATACTCTTGAAAGTGCATTTTGTTAAAAATCAAACCTGAATTTGCTATGAATAGCAAAGATGAGCTTGATTTCCTGAGATTGTAGTACAAATTTTACTGCACATGAGTTTAAAGACTAGTTTAATGACTAATAAATCATAACATGAAGATGTGAAAATAAAGTGAAACAGTTAAAACGAACTGATAATGTAGTGTGCAAGAGATGTCTGAATGTGCTAAAACCCAACAAGGATTCATTGCAGATTGGATGTGATGATATGAGAAATGCTCACTAGCTTACACAACTTTCACATGTGTTGTGGAAGAACAACTGACATGGCCTACAGTAATACCTGTCAAGATGCTAAAAAAAACAATCACTCTATTTTAATGCCAGTTTTCTATTTGTTTTTCACTATGCGTCTGAAAGTGAGGTTGATGCGTGGCATTTTGACCTTTTTTCTGACTGGAAGACTGTGATACCAGTATGTGTTTGTGGGATAGTTCATGAGCAGTAGACTCCCGTGAGCCAGCTCCAGCTTCACAGGCTCAATCTGACGTTTGCTAGAACCAGTTCGCGCATCCTTATGTCGGAAAATGAAGTCACGGGCAGCCCCTAGAGATACAGAGGCAATAGGGCAGGCAGGATCGAGTTCCCGTCATCATCCCGATGCTCTCCAATGTGATCACGACCATCATTATATCTGATGGTGCAAACGCAAACCAAAAACATACTTTCCTCACTTTGAAAGAACATTTTTTCTATGTTATGCAATGCACCTCTTCAGGTTCATGGGGAGGACAGTCATGTCCATGTCAATAGCAGACAGTTAAATTACCTGTTTATCAAAACAAAGTTGAACGTATGGCCTGTTGCCTTCGTAACAGCATCTCGAATGTGTTCCAAAGTGGGAGTCCATGGTTTAGCCAGGAGATGGACTCCAGAGAAAGAGTACATCAGTCCTTCGTCGCCGTATGTTGCTTGCTTCCTTGGAACACTGTATGACTTTCCATACACTTGTAGTTTAGCTTTGTCACCTTCAGAGAAAATGGAAACAAAACATTTCAAACATTGGACACTATTACAATCACCATCCAAACAACAACAGGATTCAGTGCTATATTAATATAGCTCACAGCATATGATACAAGTATAATAATGAAGTTAGATTGTTTAACATGATAACATCATGTATGTTTCCTGTATCTGTAACGCCAATATACACTACCGTTCTAAAGTTTGGGGTCAGTTTAAAAAAATTATACTTTTATTCAGCAAGGACTCATTAAATTGATTAAAAGTGACAAAGACTTATAATGTTACAAAATATTTCTATTTCAAATAAATGCTGTTGAACTACATCAAAGAATCCTGAAAAAAAGTATCAAGGTTTCCACAAAAATATTAGAAGTACTGTTTTCAACACTGATAATAATAATAAGTTTTTTGAGCATCAAATCAGCATATTTGAATGATTTCTGAAGGATCATGTGACACTGAAGACTGGAGTAATGACTGCTAAATATTCAGCTTTGTAATCAAAGGAATAAACGATATTTTAAAGGGGACATATCATGAAAATCTGATTTTTTCCGCATTTAAGTGCTATAATCGGGTCCCCGGTGCATCTACTAACCCAGAAAACGTGAAAAAGGACAACCCAGTAACTTTGTTTTGGTAAGCCTTTCTCGGCAAGCATGTGAAAAAACGAGCCGCTCAGATTTCGCTCCCCTAGTGATGCAGGAAGGGGATCTTAATATAATATCACCTCCCCTTAATTTGCACTTTTCCCACTCACGGCGCTGCTGTCACTCAATATACGCAGATCTAATATAAACATGCGATTTCTTTCCCAGCTGTTTACCTTCACAGACATAACCGACTGTGTTTTTGTAACTTGTGTGTTTTAAACATAAACTTCTGTGTATTTGAAAGTTTAAGTGCAATAAGACATGAAAGAGAACTTAGTTTAGTACTCACATGCCGTGTGACAGCCGCTTTCTGTGTGCGTGCTTCGGATGTGTGCGCTCAGAAAACACTAAACTGAAGTTTACACTGATATGGATTTAAAACGCATGATTTCAGCGCAATATACATGATTATCAAAACCAAACAGATGTTTTTTGGCAGAGTATTTGAGGTACAAGCTGTAAAGGGGTGGGGAGCAGCAGCTCATTTGCATTTAAAGATACAAACACGAAAACAGTGCGTTTCTGCTTCCACTCAAAATGGGCATTTTCAAAATGATATAATAAATGATCTGTGGGTAGAGTGACCAGACATCCCGTTTTTCCCAGGACAGTCCCATATTTCAGCTCTATTTTTAGTGTCCCGACTTATTTTGAAAAAAATCATGTTTTGTCCCGTATTTCCAAATTTCTTTACGACTGGTTGATCAGAGCAAGTAGTAGAAGTGTTCTGTCACGCGAGAACAGCCTAATCAAAGGTAACTAAGCTAAGCTTGTCGTAGGACAAAATTACCATCCAATCACAATTTGTTATCGATTGCAGTAAGTGAAGGTGGGATAGACAGGCGGAATCACGCTGAATGACACACAGAAGCGCTCTCTCGGCCGCGCCCGTGCGATCCCAGTTCTGCGATCAGTTCTGCCTGTGCCTTTATTGTTAAATACACACACAGCTGTCAAAATCTCCATCATGTGGAGTATCCCAGCTGGTTACCTTCAC
The DNA here is from genome assembly GCF_001515625.1 of Sinocyclocheilus rhinocerous. NCBI lineage: Eukaryota > Metazoa > Chordata > Actinopteri > Cypriniformes > Cyprinidae > Sinocyclocheilus > Sinocyclocheilus rhinocerous. The sequence goes on from NW_015647052.1 coordinate 973,235, forward strand.
AGACATAACCGACTGTGTTTTTGTAACTTGTGTGTGTTTTAAACATAAACTTCTGTGTATTTGACAGTTTAAGTGCAATAAGACATGAAAGAGAACTTAGTTTAGTACTCACATGCCGTGTGACAGCCGCTTTCTGTGCGCGTGCTTATATAATCACACAAATAACCCACCACACACACACACACACACCTGAGACTTATATTACATCTTGTAAAAAGGGGCATACTAGGTCCCTTTAAAATATATTAAAACAGACTAGTTCTTTTAATTTGTAATAATTAACAATATTACTGTTATTAATGTATTTTTTACCAAATAAAAGCCGCCTTGGTGAACTTAAGAGACTTCTTTCAAGAACAATAGAAAATCTTACTGAACCCAAACTTCTGAACAGCAATGTACATGATATAAGTGTCTTCAATACATGTAAAATACTCCACCTCGTCTTCTAGCTGGTTGAAAAGGTGATCAGCCTCCTCTTTGTCAAATAGCAAACTGCAGTCACAGTCCAATCCCTCTGCCTCAATCTTCTGCCAGGGGATGGGCTGGGAAAACTCCTCTTCCACCTCACACTCCTCTTTGTATTTCTTGAACGGTTCCTCTGTTTTCCATTCATCTGCCTCAACGGCTGATCTTTTTCTGCGCCGAATTACAAACTTACTCATCTAAACACCTGTCGGACAAAACAGAAAAAACGTTTCTCAGACTGTCTGGTTCTATTTTCTAAACCACTTTTAAATGTCAACTTCACTGAACCACAATTGACACAGTACATATGAAATAATTGTTTTAATACAGGTATGGTTCCCACAAACTTCTATCTATATATCATGCATATTTTGACAGCAAAATACAGTTGACAGCAAACCATGAGTAGTGCACTAGGGTTTGTTATCAATGCTTTGGTGGGTGGTTAGTAACACGTGAAAAGAGGCAGCACAGCCCGGATCTTCGTTTATGCACGTGCATTATCTAACTAACTTTGGGGAAAGATTCAGTAGAGTCTCTTACCTGGGTTGCGTTTATGTTTATATAAACCACCCACACTAAATACTTTAATGTTCGAATTCTATCCCATTTTTTTTTTACTTCCAGCATTCGCGGGAGGCACACCTCCGGAAATGTACGTCCGCGTTACTACCGATGTCACGTGATATACAGTACTTTACTTTTCTATGGTTACATATGTCTAACCAAGACCTCTCGTACAGTGAGTAACTAGGAAATCCATGAAAACAAACATTATGCTATGTCTGCGAGTGGAAATACGGAGCCCAAACAGGCCAAACGTAGCTACGTTTTACGTTTTATGTTTAAAAGTTTAAAAAATTAAAAGTGAGAACAACAGCCACAATAAAATAGGTATTTACATTAACCTCGTATTGCTATTGGAAAAAAAAAATTGTATGAAGTATCAACAAGTATGACGTATCTGTAAAATAACATTATGCCTAAGTGTTAGAATCACAATTTTTAATGATCAAACTTACCAGTAAACAAATTGTGATAACTATTCAGAACTGTGGACACCCATCACTATGGCTATAGGCCTATTTAACTAAACAGAGTTTGCAAAGAGGACCATTTCAAAAGTGCAAGATTTTATTCACTGTTGTGAAGAAGACACTGCCATTTTTGACAAATACAATGTTAGTCAAATATACTACTACAAAGACTTTGTCATCCTAAAAGGTTTTATGATCCTAAATGGTCACAGATCATTCCATTATAACTTCCATATATTATTTTCTGTTCATGTGTATTACCTGAATAAGGCTGAAATGGTAAAATGTATTTATTTATATCATTAATCCACTTAAGTTAGTAGTGTGCACAAAAGACAATGAATGAAAAACAGAATGAAGAATTTAGAACTACAGTCATGTCTTCTTAGCAGACTACTCCACATTTTCATAATCATTATCGGTGCTGTTTGCATTCGTCTCATCTGCTTGTGCTGCACTGTTCACATAAATTGCAACCTTATTTTCAGGCCTATTGATGTAAACTGACGAAAACGGTCCTGCAAAAAATAAAATTAAATAAATAAGTAGTGCTATAATAATAATAATGAAAGTAATTCAGGATTTATTTATTACATATTTATTTATAATTATATATATATTATAACTATATATACTCACTTTTCCCTTTGGAGATATTTTTTCTGAACTCATGATCATTCTCTGCAGCAGAAAGGGAATAATTACAACGTCTTAACATTTACTTACAGAATTATTATACAATTATTTTTTCTGTACATCAAATATTAGTATTAAAACCTACTATTTGTGTAAAACAAGAAATACTCATTAAACCTACCATAGATGATTTGATCTTGTCTGGCATCTCGAACTGTAATCACAAAGAGAGAAAGACAATGTTTGAAACGGGATCTTTTAAAATTTGAAACAGTCAAAACTTTCATCAGACCATGTGCTCTTGAAAATGGTCACATGCATGTATCATAGCTGTGCGATTACTGTGAATATAAATAAAGCGCTTACCCTGCTGGCTGTTTGCATAATATGGTTGATCTGATGTTTCTGAAAGAAAGAAATTAAGTTAATTTACTGAGCATGCAAACCTTGCATATTTAGAATTTATTCAGAATTGATCTGATATACTTACTTTTTCGTTTATACACAATGCAACATGTCGTGACCACAAGAAGAAAAATAATAATAGTTGCTCCTCCTGCTATGAAGGGCCAAAAAGACATCACTGTGTCCTCTGAGCTTTCGGATTCACCTTGTTCAAATTCTTCTGCCTTTCAGATAGACCATTTGTAATGTGTAGAAAGAAAAACAAATAGACAGTATATCTAATTTGAACTGGAAACGCATAACCCTATAATTAAATAGTATAAGTATTTAAAAAGTATAAGAAATAAATAGTGTCAGGACACAATAAAATATAAATAACTACGGAATGTCTTTAAAAAATGTGGCCATTTTTGTGGACAAAGTAGCCAACAATGTTTTTACTTACGCGTGTGAACTCCAGTGTCCTGATGGTTAATGCTATAGTTAAAGTCTTCAGCATTTCACAGTGATACAGACCCACATGCCACTGCTACAAACTATAGAGGAGGATGGAGTAGTTTATAGTTTCATATCATTTGGAAGTCTTCTGTTATCCCAAACCTTTTCTGCACCTTCTAGATTGTTCTCTAAAAGTAAATAGAGTTGCACTGGTGTGACATCTCTACTGTCCTGTCTTTTCTGAAAAGAGCCATTTCAAAGAAACAAGAGCATCTCTTTGCTCAAACCTGAGAAACCACAACAATAAACACATGATATTCACCAGTTTCCGTCTGCACTTCACAGGTTGATCAAATGTTGCACAATAATGATGCTTGCTGAGCTTCCTGCTGTTTTACAGTGTTTATAAGCAAACTTTAAATAATTATACGTTATATAATGTCATTTTATAGAATTGTATATTTAATTAGTACATTTCCAAAATGACGGAAACCACAATACACTGTTACATTCTCCTTGCTTAACTCTACAATAAAGTTAAGTTAACTCAAAATGACTGATTACAACCAGATATTTGACCAAAAATAAACCTTACCATTTAGAGATGAAACATGCAGAGTAAAAATACCCCCAGTCCAACACAGAAGGAAGAAATGTATTAATTTTTTTATTTTTTTTCAGACAAACATCAGGAGTGTGTGTTGCAAGCCTTGAAACAATTCACTCTGCTTTGCATAGGGGAAAGTTGGACAAGTGTCTTCTGCCGTCATTTCCTGCTAGCTCTACCTACTTGGCCAGTGTCCTGAAGACAATTTCTATGCTCAGTTGTGTGTTTGTAAGGACTTAATCTTCACTATCACACAAAACCACTGAATTTGTATTAAAGTGGCTTTTTGAATTGAACAAACTTTTAAAAGATGCACATACATATGCTTTTTACTAGGCTGTAAGAAATAAGACATTTGGTTATTTATTTAATATATATTTTTTATTAATATCTTACTCCGCTGTTTTGCTTAAACTATTCAATTTATTTTGCAGTAAATCTTTTTAAATGAGAAAGGCGGAAATCACCCAGTGAATCAATATTTTATTAACAGTATTTCATTTGATTTTTTAATATGACTAATTATTAATGCCAATGTTAAATTATATAAGTTAATATAAGTTAAAAGCACCACATTTCTGAGAGAGATGATACTTGGGCTGTGGAGGTACATAAGAAATTTACTTGTGTCTGTCCTTAGCTGTGTTTTGTGCAATATTAAGAAAGGCATCACTGCCCTCTAGTGGCCAAAAAGATGAAGATATTAAAGCATTTCTTACGTCACCACGAGCAGCGCAATTACCCTCCACCAGAAATAATTAGGGTTGCAAAGGGGCGGAACATTTCCGGAAACTTTCCATGGGAACTTCCTCTGGGGAATTTTGGAAATATTCCAAGTTTGAAACTTATAAAACTTACAAAACTTTGACATTTATAAAACTATCATATACAAACATAAATATAAACATTTTGTTTGATCATAGGCTCACATGCATGCAAACTAATACAAATGTTAAAAAAAAAATATTTTTGGGGGGAGTCTGTGATGCTTTATTCAGGATTTATTGATGAATGAAAAATTGTGAACAGTGTTTATTCAAAATAGAAATCTTTTCTAACAATATACTACTGCGCAATATTACCGTTTGGTTCTGTATTTTTGATCAAATAAATGAAGGCTTGATGAGCAAAGATATGCAATGTTTAAAACATTAAAATAGTAATGTTTCCAAACTTTTGACCAGTACTGTACTTCTGTATGATAACAGAAAGCTGTGTAGCAAGTGTGGCTTCAGAGAAAATGGAGGGGAATCCCCCTCTTAGGTGACTAGAGGGGATTGTGTGTGGGGGAGGGTCATTTTAAGGCTTTTGTTTTATTATTATCTCACCTGAATGTTTGTTCCATGGTTTGTTCAGTCAGTGTATTTGTTTTTACAATGGTATAGCCTAATTTAGTTGCACAGTAAATTACACACAGCACAAGGAAGTTTTTTTTGTAATATTCATGTAATTTACATGAATACTTACCAAGATGGACATTTTGATATTTTGTGTGCAGGATTTAAGAAATGAAAGCACAGTGCATGTAGGGGGTGTGGCCTCAATGGCCCTGCAGTAAGCAGTGTGCTGTGAGCATGTGATTGAGCAGTGTGTAGGGTAGAAATTAAACTGAAATTGCATTAAATCAGGTTGTTTTAACCAAGATTATGCTGCAAGATTTTTTCTCAACTACATTTAAGTCCCCAGTTCCTGCAATTTTGCAAATTTCCAGTTTATTCCCGTTAATTCCCATGGAAAGTTTCCAGAGTCTTGAAAATTCCCGGAATTTTGCAACCCTAGAAATTATCACCTGAACTCTTATGTTCGGATTTGATTTTTACATTTGTATATGTAAAACCCAGATCAAAAGTCCGATCCATTACAATCATACTCAGTGCTGTTGATATAATATATAACTAATTACACATATTTATTGCTGTTCCACATTGTTACATTTGTGAATTTTAACTAATATATATATTGGATTGCTGAGTGACATTCCTACAGAAAAAAAGAAAAACAAAGCTTTAATAAATATTATTTTATCTTCTATTTTAACTTCCCATTCTTCTGACTGTTAAATATTAAATAATAAAGTAAATAAAAAAAAATACTAAATAAAATGAATCAGTTTGATAGATTATAAATGTCCCACTATATAAGTACAAACTAAGTAGTATGTATATATAAGTAGTATGTTTTCATCAAAGTAAGTTTTTTACAGTGAAATTACACAAGAAAGACATGTGACAGAATGAGTATCGCTGATATGATTTCGTCCATAGTCACAAATGTAAGATCATACTTACTCTTTTCATTGGTGAGCCTTGCTTTGTGCATTTGGGAGGTGTTCTCTGCAAGAAAAAAAAAATAGCTGAAACATATTTGACTAAAGTCTCTGACAAGGTTTAGGCCCAATCCCAATTCTACCCCTTAGCCCTTCCCCTTACCAAAAGAGAATTGAGACACCCCTACCCCTTCACGTGAACGCGCGAAACGGAGGGGTAGGGGGGTCTCAATTCTCTTTTGGTTGGAGGGGTAGGGGTAGGGGAAGGGCCAGACAGCCCTTCAAACGAAGATTTTTCGGGACCACACTTCAAACGAAGGGGTATGAATTATCTCAGTGTAAACCGGCTTCAGGGGCAACATGGCTGCCCGAGCGAACAAAAAGACACATAAATGTAAGCATTTTTGGCATTAATAAAGATTTTAACGAAAAGTAATCATTTGTTTTATGTTACATTCAATCGTGAGTTCATATTTACGGTCATGTTACTCAAAGAAATGTTTGCAAAAAATCGCTAATTATTACACCAAGATGACCCTCATGAGCCAACTGTAACACTCTTCCACGCAGCGACTGTGGCAAAACAATTCTTGTCCCTCTGAGTATTATTTGGCCAATGACACATAGCTCACCTGCAATATGTCTGTATGCAGGGCAGTCATCAAAACAACCTGTTTGAATGGCAGTTTTCAGTCTCTGTAATTCCACATAATTTGCTGAGATCTGCTCAACTTCCTTGGTGGTCAGGGCGCTTGGTATCGCACAAACAGCTATGAATCTCACATATTCCTCTGCTTTATGTACATGGGTCGCACCTTTGGCCGATGGCCCCAGCAGGCGTGACAAAGCATCTGCAATGTTGTGCATTCCGGGTATATGAATCACCCGAAAATCATAGGGCTGTAATCTCAAGACCCACCTTTCGATTCGTGCACATGGTTTTGAACGAGGGCTGTAAATTGCCTCCAATGCCTTGTGGTCTGTGACCAGATCAAACTTCCGACCATACACGTATGGGTGCAGTCGTTCACATGCCCACACCAGTGCAAGTGCTTCGCGCTCTGTTTGCGAATATCTCTGTTCACATTCTGTCAAGCTCCTACTCACATAGCAGACAGGAACCATTCCTCCTCTTTGGTCCTGCACTAGTACTGCTCCGATGCCTTTCGGTCCAGCATCAGCAATGACTTTCGTTGGAGCGTCCTTGTTGAAATAGGCCAGTGTTGTGGCTTCAGCCAACTCATCTTTGAGAATTTTAAACGCTTTCTTTTGCTCAGTCCCAGAATGAAATTTGGCATCCTTCCTTGTCATTCTGCGCATAGGTTCTGATATACTTGCAAATTGAGGTATAAAACGGCTGCTATAGCCAGCTAAACCAAGAAAACTTTTCACCTCTGAAGCATTTTCAGGTTCCCTTGCCTCCACGACTGCTCTACTTTCTCAATAATGTTCATGTTAAGCAGTTCATTTATTTTTTCCTCAATAGCCTATCTAAGGTGGAATGGAACGCGCCTCAGGGCTGTGCAACAGGTGTCACTGTGCTGTCTATATGCAGGTGAATTTGTTTTGTGTTCAATTTGCCTACTCCGCTGAACAATTTGGGGTATTGCTCAGGGGTTGAATTAATGCGGGTGACTGGCCGCACGAGGGCAGAACACTTACGAGTGATGGAAGAGGAAGTTTGCTCTCTTTTTGAAAAAATCTTGGGTCGGGGTCCCTGGCGCTTAGGAGCAGGGTAGCGTTTGGCCGAGCGAGAGCGTCCCCGCGTCTGCTGCGCTTTAGCGGGCTGAAGTAGAGCCAGGTTGGTCGCGCTCCTCAGATCCCTGACGGTAGCGGGGCCCAGGCCAGACTCGTCGGAGGATGCGAGGATTTTGGCCTGGAAGACCTGGAGGACTAAGTACCATTCATCCAGACGGCTGCGAGAAGGCTCCTCTGGCGGAGACCACTCTAAACCCAGCTCTTCAACCGCTTTGGAGAGGATACAGAGAAGCTCGGTATCCATCCCGTCTTTAGTGGCGCTGGGCGCGGACGATGGCGAGGGGGTGGGGGCATTCACCGAGCCCAACAGCTCCTCTGCATCCGATGCTGCCAATGACATGCTGTCATCAAGCAGCTCGTCCTCACTTCCCCCAGCGAGAGCTGAAGTGGTCCTACACGGCTTGGACGGGTGAGCGGCCTTTGCTCTCCAGCCGATGGCCGTGGGCGGGCAGAGATGCGCGGCCACTGACTCATCTAGGGGATGTGGCTTATTCCCTTTTTTACCCTTTTTCTTCAGCGCCGTCTATTGAAGTGAGGGCAGATGAAAAAGCAGTACGGAGGCGGGCGGAGTAGGGAGCGCGCCACGATCTGGTGAGGTCGTCGTGGACCTCCGGGAAAAACGGAGAAGCACGCTGACGAGGGGCCTGGCGGCGCCCCGGCAGGAACCA
>NW_015647052.1:981982-982291 GCF_001515625.1 Sinocyclocheilus rhinocerous
TGTGGTGGACTGTCATGATTTTGCCTAATGCAGGACACTAATGAATGATGCGCATCAGAGGGGATTTAGAAGTGGGTATACGCAAAGCCTACTCATAAAGAAGTGGGTATACGCCGTATACCTGCGTATACCCTCCACTACACCACTGGTGAAGGCGTGTCAACGGCGAGCGGCTTCGGATCAGCTTGAGAACGTAGAGTCGTCACTGAAGGAGAAGAAATCTGAGAATCCTGTGGCGAGCGCCCGCTTATATAGCCAGATGCCCCGCCCATTCTGGCGGGCTTTGGCGGGCTTCGTCGCCATAGGCTC
>NW_015647052.1:983207-990432 GCF_001515625.1 Sinocyclocheilus rhinocerous
AGCCATTGGTTCGTTTTTTAAGCACTGCACGAACCAATGGCCGTGCAGTTTCACTGCGTGAATGAAACGGCTTCAGTTCAGGAGAAAAAAAAGCTTTTTTTCCCATATGCGTCTTAAGCAAGACGCAGTATGAGTGAAGTATCGAAAGGGAACCTACCATAGACAGGCTCACGGATGTTATTTTCTTGACCTGTAACACCATAATGATTCAGAAACACAGAGCTTTTATGTGCTTGTTAAAAAAATATGTGCTTGTTTGTTGTGTCATGTCATAAATCTTTATATTTCTTAAAGTTCTGTCCTGTTAATAATTGTGTATTATACATTTTACAACTTCGATATTTACAAATTATTTACAACATCAATATTTAACGTTAAAGATAATTAACTTTTCAAGATGAACTGATTACATGAAAAGTAAAGATAACGAAATGAAATTTTTAAGTGATACTTACGTTTGACAAATTTACATGCGACGATGAGAAACACAGGTAGCACTACTAGCACTGCTGCTCCTCCTGCTGCTCCAGTTATGATCAGCCAAGTCAGAGAATCCACTGAAACAGCAGATGGTTCTGAAGAATGGTCATTTATTTTAGACAATGACAACTTTTTAAGGCACATTTCAAGCAGTTGCTGCACATTAAGACTTTAACTAGCAACATTCTCATTTACCGTTGTGTAGTTCAATCCTCTTATAGGCTAGGAGACAGTTGGTCTCTCTGAACAGTTTGCAGTAGTAGTCACCTAAATCAGACTGCTGCACATTACGGATCTGGATGGAGAAGTTAAACAATTCCGATTCTGGTGATTTTGGGAACGTCTTAATCCGTCCATGTTGGTTACTCCAGAATTTAGAATTTCCATCCAGACTGATCTCCACAATGTCTCTGTGTGCTCTGAGTCCACACCACACATGTTTCATTTGTCCGTTTTGAATTCAAGAATTCTGATTCAAAGAAACAGGGCAGCAGGACTTCAGACTGAAGCTCAGTAGGTAAACTGACATTGGTAATTAGATCTCCTCGACATACATACATTCAAACCTGTGAAAACCCACAACAACTTAATACCACCAACATCTACAACGTCTACTTTCATTCTTGCCTGGGGCCTGTTGCATAAAAGGTTTAGACTAGTCTTAAAAGTTAGTCATCTAATTTTTTTCTTTAAGACTGATCAAAATTCTTTACATTTGGTTACATAAAAACTTAGATTACTTTAAGTTGAATCCAGATGAGACTGATTACCCCTTGGCTAACTGAAAGTTGGTCAGACTAGTTCTTAAAGGGGTCATATGACGTTGCTAAAAAGAACATTATTTTGTGTATTTGGTGTAATGCAATGTGTTTATGCGGTTTAAGGTTCAAAAAACACATTATTTTCCATATAATGTACATTATTGTTTCTCCTCTATGCCCCGCCTTTCTGAAACGCCTTTCGATTTTTACAAAGCTCAGGAAAAATTGAAATCGCATCATATGACCCCTTTAAGATACTGTCCTAACACAGAGGCTAAGTTTATGCAACTGGTGTGAAGAATATATATATGTATGAGTGTGTGTGTGTTTGTTTGTGTATATAAGTTCACTTAACAATTCAAAGCTTAAAGCTGTTGAGTCATTGCTTAGAATCATAGAATCCAGACCATAGAACCCGATTACTGATAACTTGATCTAACAAAAAAAACGTAACTATGTGAATTTGCATTGTAATAAACAGGATAAACTTCAATGCAGATCAAACTTTGATCTATAAGATTAGATACACTGATATCTTTAATTAACCTAATTAACAACATCATAATTATTAATTCTTACTTTTTGTTTTGTTTTTACCAAAATAATTGTTTGTAGCTTACCATGTATAAATTGAACATCAAAAATAAGCAGTCCTAAAATCAAACACATCATGTTTCAGAAGAGCAGCTGCAGTTTGTCTTTGCCTACACCACCACTATAAGACTATGGTCTAAACAGTAACAAAAGTACCGTATATACTTTTATGGTGACCCACTCCAACTGATGTTAGTTTATTCATCTATAATATTGTGAGAAAACACTTTTGTGATTCTGATTAAACATTGCAGAACTAATAACTAGTGACAAGCATGACATTTATGCTTTTTGGCCGAATAACTGTCATCCAATCTGCAATCTATATGAGGTGGTATTAAACAAATACACACACAAAAAGCATTCACTTCATGAAGCCCCGTGTGTTAACCAGTGCTGCAGTTCACAGTATCAGACTATTAGACAGACTAGAAAAACAAAAAAAAATTGCAATTGTATTGAAAGTGAGATTATTATGTGAGATTATTATATAAAACAGACTGAATGTAGAAGGTGTTGTTGGCTCATTTATAATAAATTTGATAAATAAAATGTTTTTTCTGAAATGAACTTACAAATGAAATTTTTTTTTCATTTGTAAGTTACTTTGTAAGAGTATCTGCTACATTAATAAATGTGAAGGTAAAATGTATTTGCAAACTGATGGTGATTTACTTTATACTATGTTCAGGCACAAAATTAAAAGACTGACAGAGGCATTTAAACAACTACTCAGGCGCTTAAAGGGATGTGGTTTTGAGGTAATGCTTTTATAAATAGCCTAAAAGGTCTGGGAGGTTAAAATCGCTCAACAATATTAGTTACTCAGATGTGTTGTTTTAGAATTTTACTTCACTATTAAAATTGAATTACTCAATCTCAGTTGTGCTGTTTTAATTTTTAGTTGATGAAATGGTTGAAAATAACATTGCAACAAATGAAACCGCAGAACTGAGTGCAGGGTACTGCTGGTTACAGCTCATGCACCTTTACACCAACATCTTCCTGTGACAGAAAAGACGTGAACATCATTACATATCTGTGATGTCATTGCGTTTGTCTGTAAAATTCTGTGTGTAAAATTAATCTGTTATGTTCTGTGTAAACAGTGTGTCAAACTGTTCAAAGACTCATCTAAGATATAGAAATGTGTGATATACTTGAAATTGTGAAATGGAAATTTGAAAATGTTTTTCCCCCCTACTATGGAAGTCACTGGCATTTCATTTTTGAGTGAACTGTCCCTTTAAGGTGGGGATTTGAAAAGGTTTATTTGCATGTATATCTATAAAGTAATTTTGACTAGTAAGAATTCCAGATATTTTTATTGAAATTCTTCCCAGTCACAAAGCTAAATGCAGAAATCTCCAAAGAAAGATCTTCTAAATCAAAAATCAGTAATAATTACATTTCAGATATCTTTAAATGAGATTTGACTAGGAAGAATTCCAATTCCAGATATCTCTTATTACCTTTTGCCTAGTCAAAAATCCAACTCAAGATTGTATTTGACTAGTAATACATTATGTATTTTGGATACATTTAATGATGATGAATTTGGTTCGGTAATTTGGTTGCTAAGGGTGTTCTGAGTGGTTGCTAGGTCGTTTAATTGTCCGATTTAGGAAAACTGTAAGTACAATTAGAAAATCATACTGAGTCAGAACAGTCTGAAGGTCTGTCCTGAGTTTGGTTATATTATGACTAGTCAAAATTGTGTTGTAGATATCTTAGGTCGTGTGTCTATTTTTTCAGTTGTTTTCAATGGGAGTGCCGCGTGGAGGAGGGGCAGGACTAATACCACACCGACCAACCGTTACACCCTGCTTGTACCAGAACTGATCAACAATGGACAAGTTAATATAGCTTGTCTCCGAGTATTCATGTCTTCACCAGATGGAATTCCTGGACTACCACAATATTGTTATGAAAAATAATGCTTGGAGAAACATTTCATTCACGATGCATTTGCAGCATTACTTCTGTGGATATTCCGTATCATAGCAACCAAAGTGTCTCAACTGAAAACGCTGCGCTACAGAAGCGCTCTCAAGCGCTCACAGCTAGGCGTTTTCAGCAGAGCGCCTGCTGTTTTCAGCTGGCTAAAACCGCTTTGGTGGACACACAGTCTTAAATGGCAAATAAAATGAGTCAAAATTGCAGAAGACATATCTGGATTTCATATTTTCAACCAGCCAAAACTAATTTAGGACAAGTAGAGCCAGGTGTATTAAATGCTACAGAAGCTTGCCATACCCCTGTGGCCTTTAAAGTAAATGGAGGGCCACATAGAGTAACTCCTCTTTGAGATATTATTTACCTGGTATTACTTACCTGGTGGGCTTATTATTCATATTAACATTTAAAGTGATACAATGGGCTTGTCTGGGAAAAGGCTGGTGATCATGCGAAACAGCAGCACCCCCAGCGACCACACCGTTGCCTACTTCCCCTGGTACTTGCGCTTCTCAATGTACTCAGGAGGGCAGTATCTTGCTGTCCCTTGAAAATTTGATTTACCACTATATTTTCTTACTTTATTCTGACTGAAATGGCATTAGTTTTAAGTCAACCAAAATAATATTATTATTGGCTTTTCTTCTTCTGAGAATGTACTGCATTGCTAATATCTCGCTGTGTCCCATCTAATTTGGCCATGTGTAGAGTAAGTCCCAAACTACATGTTTAAAAGATGATATATTCCACTGTCGGTGTTGTAGGATGAGCTTTTCAGGAGGTTCCCACAGCCAAAATCAATCAATTTGACCTCCAGGGTCTCTATGTTGACCAGATGTCCCAATGGAAGACCCCCCAGGAAGAGCACACAGCAATTGCGTCAGTAACCTGCTGCATGAAATGATGTGCCATCTCCTCACTGAAGAGTCCGTTGTAATGCTGCCAAAAATGGTGCATGTCTGGCGAAGGCTGGTCAGTCTGTTTGCCTACTGAAATATTTGTATTATAAATTGCAAACAGTGGCTGAGAAAAGATGACATAGAGAGAGCAGTCTGCTTACACAAGGCTGATGTATGGAAAGTGAACATGAATGTTCTTTTTTCTAATGTTAAAATAATAGAAAATATTATTAAAATATTTAATCTGGACTTTGGGGGGTGTCACCCACTCTTCCTCCTAACCATATATGGTCACATGCATCACACAGAAAAGCCCTAAATAAATACAAAGGAATTCTGGCAATGACGTTTTCACCATAGAGCACTATTAGACAGTTTGTTCACTGCACCAAACTAAGCAAGTTCAGGTCATTAAAAACCAGTTTGTTTCTTCATCAGAACAGATTTGGAGACATTTAGTATTAAAGGTCACATATTTTACCTTTCTGAAGTTTTATTTTTGGTTTTGATGTCCTTAAGAATATATATTTGCGGTATAAGTACCAAAAACCATCTCAATATATTTTTACGGCTCCTCTCTCAGGAGCTCTGCTGAGAACAGGTCAATTTTGGCCTGTCTAATTAATATTCATGAGCCTCTCTTCTGATTGGCCTGTTGTGTTCCGAGTGACGCACGGCCAGGCCAACCACAGCTAACTAGGGTCAGCCGATGTCACAGCACTAGCTGGAGGCAGCAAAACAAAGGGGAAACTGGAGGCGGCCCATTCAAACCAGCGCAGATTCGGCTACATAAGTTTTTATCTTGCTGTAATGTAGAAGTCAGAGTTGAGGGGAGACAGGATTCAAATCCAGATGAACTTTTAATAAAGATAACCACAACAAACAAACACAAGAACACAATGAGCAGCACTAAAGCACTAAAACAAGACACTGACCTGAACTGAAAACACTTAACATAACTGCTAGAGAAAAGCCAAGACCTGTCAAAGTAAAAGGGCTAATTACAAAAAAAGGGGATAATGAATTAACAAGACACAGGTGCAAAGAGCCTGGGATTTATGATGTGCAGAGCTTCTGCTCAATGCAGCTGATCCAAGAATACAACTTTCAAACAGAGATATATAGAGATAAAAATGATTCAAACTTCATCTTGACATGGCTCTGATGAGAATGCACCCACAGCCTCTCTGATCACATGTACAGTCAGGGTTTTCCATATGCTCCTAAAATCTGTCTGTAAAAGTTTGATTGAGGCAACAGGTTTGCATGAGCTAACTTTAATTTTGCTTTCCAGTGCAGTCTGACTCCGTGTTTGTTTGGTTCACCCTTTTAGATCCAATTGTTGCAATGATAAACAGGAATATAGAGGAAAAAGCTGTAGAAAGACTTTCTCTAAAAAAATTTTATGTAGATGTTATGTTTTATGTTTTTATGTATTTTCTTATCATATAGCATATATGACAGTATCTGAGCTAACATGACCCAGGTTCTAATTGGAGCGGTAAATGGAGTTATTATGCACAAGATCTAATGAAAGAGCTATAAAGTACATAAGATAAGTATGTCAAATGAAGTAAAGGGTCACATATATTGCCTTTATTTTACAAGATTACCATTGCTCTTATGGGAGTTGTGTGGGCTATAGATAACTAATGCATAGGCTACTTCATAAAGTTTCACCTGGAAATTAATTTTTAAAATAACAAATCTTGTATTCAACAGCCATATTTAAATCATTCACTTGACTATTCATTTAATTACTAAATTTATTACATTAATTTAGTGTCAATTATAATTTATACAATTATAAAAAAATGCAAATGTAACCATGCACTCTGAACTGAATAATAGTTTTTCTGATATGAGAGCAATTCAAGATTGTAGAATCTAAAAGTGAAACTTTTTTATGTAGTTAATGCATTAAGTTATTGTTTCTTTTTTAAAGAAGTAAAACAAAACAGAACTCTCCAGATGTTGAAAAAATAAAAAATAATATATATATATATATATATGAGTATATATATATAGGGTACAAGGGCGCCTTTGATATTATTTTCATGTAAACCCCTAGATGGCACAAAAACGTGGCGTAGCACTTTCCAAAACTTCCGCTTTTCAAGATGCACGTGAATTTTTGTCTGATCCTTGACGCGAAGTTGATTCTGTGCTTACTTGATCTAATATTTTATGTTTTTTAAAATGTTGTAGATTTAAAGGCAGGGTATGTGATTTTTCAAAAACACTTTAGAAAACTGATTCGGTCCGAATAGCAAAACAAACTTGTAGCCAATCAGCAATAAGGGGCGTGTCTACTCGTGATGTGGAGGAGAGCGCGTTCAGTGCATGGCACGGACATTAGCCGAGCCGAGCGACAGAAAGATAGAGATGGCGGATAAAAAACAAAAGAGGAAAACGTCTGCGGAACGATAAGGCAAGAAGTAGGACCCATGTAAATATCGGATCAGCTTTCCAGCGCTGATCCAGTTTTCTGTCGGGGATTTGTTGCACCGCGCCGCTCACGTCCGTAGACACGGT
>NW_015647052.1:993945-996090 GCF_001515625.1 Sinocyclocheilus rhinocerous
TACGTATATGTGGGGCGGAGCTATCAAAATAGGGGCAAGACCCTTTTGGGGTAGAGGCGTGTTTGTTTTGGTGATTTCAAATATCAACATTGGCTACCAGAAATCACTCACTCTGCCTTTAAGTAGCAAATGAGAATAGCTAAAATTAATGCATATATTTTGAGACAAAGGTCTTCTTTATGGTTTTCAGTTTTGTTTAAGATAATTAAAGCAACAGTTTTTAAATAATGAAAGAATATGTAAAAGTAGGCTATGGTATTTGGGGTAAAAACCGCCCCTGCTGTTGGGGCTAAAGGCCCACAGTAATTAACATGATAATTAATAGATGGCTGACTTTTCCATTTGTTGACATAATTGCCAGATATAAAGTCAGAATTGCGGGAATTAGCCAAAGCTCACAGTTGCGAGGAACAAAGTCTCCTTCAGTGCTTTCAGAATCTTTACTTATTAAAACATTTTGTTTCTGTATTTAAAAATATTTTTTATATATTAACATATTTTAATGACACAAATTAAACACAAATTAAATCTTTTATTTTTCAAAATAAGCAGAAAATAGTACAAACTTAGCTAAAGTGATTGTTTTGAACAAGTATTAACTTAGACATTATTTTAAACAACATTATTTTAGCTGAAGTATTTGTATCAATACCGTGTGCCTTTTACCCCATGTGTAAAATGCCCCTCTTGCCACCTCATACATTTATAAGATTTTCAAACAAAATAAACAACTTGAATGTTTTATTTTCTCACAAAATCTGTTGCTCCATTAATTTTCAATACAACGTATATATTTTTTCTGCAATTATACATTTTAGGCGCAGTGAATAGCACATTTTTTCTTAAGGCGGGCCTTTAGCCCCGGTGTACCCTCTCTCTCTCTCTCTATATATATATATATACAGTATATTCTAACTAACCACAGGTCGAGAGCAGTATAGTTCCTACCACGTAAGTTTGCGACGCTCTTTGCGAATGTTCGTTTGAACTATGGTTTCGGGAACTACGGGAGCTCCTTGAACTATGTTGGTAACGACGGAACTTGCGTGCGACCATAGTAGGCTAAGGATGCTTTTGGGAAACGCACCCCAGAGCATGAGCACGAGCACGCCCATCAACGTGTTTCATTCATTTCATTCGGGTTACGGACGTCGTCGACAGCGCTGCACAGAACTTGCTCGAGAAGCATAAATCATTTTGTTTCTAGATCACGAAATCAACAATGCCACCAAAGAAGTGTGTTTTTGGTTGTGAGGGAAAGATAAATAATGTTCTTTTTAGCAGCATCATATGACCCCTTTAAGGCGGGCCTTTAGCCCCGGTGTACCCTCTCTCTCTCTCTCTCTCTCTATATATATATATACAGTATATTCTAACTAACCACAGGTCGAGAGCAGTATAGTTCCTACCACGTAAGTTTGCGACGCTCTTTGCGAATGTTCGTTTGAACTATGGTTTCGGGAACTACGGGAGCTCCTTGAACTATGTTGGTAACGACGGAACTTGCGTGCGACCATAGTAGGCTAAGGATGCTTTTGGGAAACGCACCCCAGAGCATGAGCACGAGCACGCCCATCAACGTGTTTCATTCATTTCATTCGGGTTACGGACGTCGTCGGCAGCGCTGCACAGAACTTGCTCGAGAAGCATAAATCATTTTGTTTCTAGATCACGAAATCAACAATGCCACCAAAGAAGTGTGTTTTTGGTTGTGAGGGAAAGATAACTCTGTTAAAGGGGTGGTTCATTGCGATTTCACTTTTTTAACATTAGTTAGTGTGTAATGTTGCTGTTTGAACATAAACAATATCTGCAAAGTTACGAAGCTGAAAGTGCAATGCAAACGGAGATATAGTCTTTTAAATTTCTGGCAGTTTAATGCCTACAAAAACGGCTGGTAGGGACTACAACGAGTTACTTCCCGGGTTCGTGACATCACAAACCCAGATAAACCCCGCCCTCGGGAAAAGACAGCAAAGGGGGCGGGGCCATGCTGCGCTGCTTTAGAGAAGAGGAAGAGAAAACTAGAGGTGCACGTAAAAATCTATTCATATATGAATCGCGATTCTGCCTTCTAACGATTCTAATGGATTCACAAGATTCAAAATCAATGTTCTAAAGCAGCAGTTCTTAATACTGTTCCTC
>NW_015647052.1:997799-1006422 GCF_001515625.1 Sinocyclocheilus rhinocerous
AACCACCCCTTTAACCAAAGAACCCAGCCCAGCGGTAAGGGATGTAGCTTGTTCCTCTGGGGCAGCAAGTGTCTTTGTTTGTTCCCAGCATTTCGGTGACGATTGTTTTATAAACAAATTAAATAAAATTGAAGTCAATAAAGTTTTTGTTCCTGTTTTATCTATGTCGATGTCAGCTTGCAGACGATCGCTACGCGAAAGCTGCGTGTGCTCGTGACTCTTTAGCTCCGCCCACGGCACGCCTCCAGCAGCTTGACTGCTTTCGGAGAGAATTGTAAAGCTGTATGTCTTTTATAAATCTGATAAAACTAAAGACTCTTCAGAGATATGAATGCAATACTACTATATAGGTACTCGATTAACATCAGATTGGCAGAAATTATGTGTGTTATGTCCGCTTTAAGAGGTTATTTAAGACAGTTTTAAAGAACATTTTCCTTCATTTAAATTCTGGAAGGTTTGAACAATCTAAAGGGAAAAAAAGAGATCAGAACATTCTTAAGAAGTGTTTTGGGGGAGGGGTGTGAGAGGGGAATGCAAAATATTCTTTGTATATTCTATTCAAAATATATATTTAAGTAGGCCTATGACCGTAAGTATAAGCGTTCTAGAGCACTTAGTTCTGGTTAGTTCTAGGAGTCAGTCAGCTGTAGAGCAGAATGAGAATTTGCTTCAACTTTAAAGAGATTAAGAAGCTATTGACATTTATGGCTAGGTCGTGACTAGACCATGCGTCATGCTGTGTAGAAAGCGATCAGAAAGACATTGGTGCCCTCTAGGAGGAAGTCGTGGGAAACCAAATTTAGATAGTGAAATGTACTATGTAATGTAGCCTATCTAATCTTCTAAACATACTCTATGCCCATATTGTATATATCTGTGTAATTTAAAAGCTGGGTCTATTTTTGTCCGTATCAAAACATGATTTAGTGTCAGAATAGTGTACCATATTGTACCTAAATAAGGCATCTAGGTTTTATAGTGATATCAAGATAAAATCTCTGGAGAATCCTGTGTGGTTTATAAAAGACAGGCTACCTGTAAATATTCCTAGACCTTCTGATTTTTCTGGGGCACCTGTTTGAGCTGGGTGTTTATCTGGGAGGATTTGAACAAGTAGGTGAAATCTTAAGCCTCTTGCCATGTCTTACATATTTGTAAAGTGTAAACCACAGCAGTCCATCACAGCACACCTGCATAATCACATTTCTGTCAACACTTCACCACAACCTCAGAACCAACCCAAAGAGGATACCCGATTCCAGATTCTAGATTATCTAACTTTTCTGCTAGTGCATGCTACTTTCCTTCCAAAAATTGTGGTGTTTTTAGATTAGCACCATTCTGTCAGTGATATGTTTTAGATCAAATAAACTGCCACAAGTTAAATACTGCCTGTTCAAAATTAAGCTCAAAGTCAGCACTTAATGTGCAGAGAGCTCCAGTATAACTATGACGATACGGGAGTCATATACAGTTGAATGATTGAACAATTGTTTTTCAAGTCAGGTCTACTGTAAATCTAATGTACTTGCAAAATGAAACATGTCATTGAGCTTAATCTCATCCTTACAACTAGACAGAAGACATTTTTTTATGTCAGGCAGTATGTTCACAAGACAGTCTGCAAATACAGTTTTGCCTTATGTTAATTGATATGAAGAAACTGTGATGAAACTTTTACAGGCAGTTTTGAAAGCTGTTTTTAATTAGGAATTAAAAAAAGAAGCATCAGTAGTGAGAAAACATTTTCATACAAGACTTACACAACCGAATATTTACTATGCGACAAAACAGAAGCTGTGGCTTTTTGTGAAGACGTTCATGGATATGGGGATTTCCACTCTGGTTTCCTGTAAGCATCTTGGCCTGGAGTGGCTTTATACGAACTCAAATCCATAACATGCTTCTTTACCAGATAGACAGTTACTGCTCCTACACCTGTTTTATCGTGCCTTACTGTTGCATGTGTGGTCCTGTCACATTGTCTGCAAAGACTTCAGTGGTTTAGGTGATAAGGTAGCTGAGTTCAGTTTCACACCATTCATCCACAGTTACAACTCACAGCCTCATGCAACTGAGCCAAGAGTATGACTTTCAAATAAATATAAAAGGTAAAGACAAAGCCAATATACTGTACATTATAGATAAACATTAGACTCTTTCCACAATTAGGGTCGATTCACTCATTTCTCATAAATTAATACATTTTTGTTTTAGATTTTCTTTTCTGTCTTTTTTAAGAGAAAAGGGTATGAATTAGCTTACTTTGGTTTCCCTGGTGCTTTAGAAAAGGTCCAAATGAGGTTACTTCTCGGGTCTTCATCTACATATTACATTTTTGGTCATTTAGTTAAATTAGTTTAAAATTAAAAATAGTTCAAAATGTGATTTGTGTCTCTAATACTCTAATAAAAACAGCACAAGACAAATGTAATCTGGATTTGTGTTAACATTAACATGACAAAACACATTTCTGCTTAAAAAACAGAGCATAAATTAGACTGTACAAGCTACGGTGGATAGGTGCCCTCACTGTTCATCTTTTCAGAGCACTTGTACAGTCATTTTTATTTGCAAGATAAGCCTATACAGCATTTCCACTCCTGTTAGATTCAATTGCTGATAAATCAAACAATACAAGACGGGAATTCTCTAGAATCATTCGTTTTTTCTTGAGTGTTTTAATTTGGATATTTCGCTGCTCACTTGCTCATCTTCTGTCTCTTTGCTTGACAGTAGCGTAAAGGACCTTCTCTGAGCTGACAAGTTCTGATGCAGAGCCATTTACAGCATCGTTATTTAGAAGAACTGATTAGGGAGTAGATTAAAAAAAAAACATCATGAGAAAAATGTCTCACGAAAGAGAGCGATTGTGTCACATGATGTACAGTATATGTGAAACAGTTCAAAATTCTGTAATACAACATAACTGACATAATAAAATTACCTTCATTGTCATGGCAGTTGTGTGACTTAAAAACAACTGATGCATAGGTTATTTCAGCATTTTTTTCTCCTGAAAGAGCAAGGAAAATTATTAATAATGTAAGTTACTATTTAGTAATTAAAGCATTTCTTGAGATTACTCAATCACAAAATATCCAGACTCATTCTAGACCACAGCAGGCATTAGTTTATATAACAATATAGTTTATAATGAGAAGTAAGATTTACCATCCACATCATGGCAGTTGTGTGATCTGTGGTTGACTGATTCATTGACTGTTTGTCCTTAGAAATGAGAAGATTCTTTTTTTTTTTTTTTTACAGTTATTAACAAAACGATATGGAGACTTAAGGCACACTTTCTCACGTGTCTTGGCAGAATAACCAAAGATGTATAGTTCTGATCAGTTTCTGAAGGTTACATTGATGTATGTTGCGGTTCAGCAGTGGAATGAATTAAATAAGTTTCTGAAAGAGCAGCTCAAAGAATTCATTTAGAAGTTTTTTTTTTCATGTGCTCTTTTAAAATGCCACTTGTTTTAACAGGCTTCTCAGTTAACCATTCCAGAAAGACTTGATCACATATGCATTGATTAAACATTACATATAATTACTTTCACCAGCATTTATAACTAGCTTAGCATATTTATTTACATTTATACTGTTTGCTTTAACATCATAGCAGTAGTCAGACTCACGTTTTGTCCATGTATAGTAAACACACACAGAGATCAGACAGAGCAGCAGAAATCCTCCTCCTCCTCCTGCAGCTATGAGCTGCCAGTTACTGAGCAGTGAAAACTCGACAGCAGCCAGACCTGATCAAAATCATAAAGATGACTGAGATATAAGCCAGCATAAATTCATCCACTTCATAACACTATATCAGGTTTATACTGCCGATAATCTATTAATGTCCTTGTAAAGAGGTATAATTCACATACTCACTGATTTCTATCTCTTTATAGCCCAGAGAACAGTTGAAGTCTCTGTACAGTTGACAGCGGTAGAGACCCAGATCAGAGAGCCGCACATCTCTAATCAGGATGGAGAAGTTTTCAGAGGCAGCAGCATCACGGAATCCATTAATTCTATTGTGTCTGTTATTCCAGAAGCTTATCTGACCATTTACTATGATCTCTAAAATGTAGTCAACTGTTTCATTAATCTGAGTCCACACAGCACTTGAATTCATGGTCAGGTCTGATCCAAAGAGAGCTGGTTCAAAAAGGCACGGCAGCAGGACTTTAGATTGCAGTTCTGTGGTTAAATAGATTTTTGTAATGAGCTTTTCTTTAATACACAAACCATGACCTGTGTGAAGAATTGGACATAGACAAGAGCTTGATGAAGTAGAAAGAAAAAAAAATTAATACATGATGCAATTAAAACAATATAGGTTACAGTACAGAAAATAAACATAAGAAAATGTATAAATAACATCATTTTCACTGAAGCATTCAGAGAATTTACTGACCTCTGCCATACACAAGACAGCAGCAGCAGCACAACATCCACACAGAAGAGAAATACAGTCCAAACAGCTTCATGGTCTCATCTGATCACTGAAGCTGCAACAGAAAAGAACAACAACACTGAGTTCAAGGCAGTGAGGTGAGAATTTGTTGAGCATGTCACTTCCTGAAAAAGCTGAAAAAAAATAGGCTACTTTGTAAAACCACAGTGAACAATTGGTTTATGGAAAACAATTTTCTTTCTCTTTCTTTCTTTCTTTCTTTCTTTCTTAATAATTTAAAACAAAGCAAACAACAAAAATACTTAGGTATAATGCTGTTCAAGAAGTTTATGCATTTTACCATGGTTTTCAATCTTCATTTCACAAAAACCACCTCATACCAGCAGTCAAAGAGTGATGTTTATCTACTTCAGGACCTGGATGCCTTGCCATTAAAGGAACTATGATTCTGTTCTCTATGCAGGAGAAAGTAAAGCTGTCTGTGTACTGCAGCTGAAGCACAGCTGACTCATGCAGCAAGACAATGATCTGAAACCTATTAACAGGTCTCAGGCCTCAGAATGGTTTGAAAACAAGACACATTATGTTTTGGAAACCACACTTAAACCCCACTGAAATGCAATGGCAAACCTGAAACATGCAGTTCATGTTTAAAAGCCTACACGTCACTGAGTTGGAGTGAGCCACCGCAGCTTGAAACACGCATACATTTTTTTTTTTTTTTTTAGGAGAAAAGGGTATGAATTAGCTTACGTTGGTTTCCTGGTGATTTAGAAAAGGTCCAAATGAGGTTGCTTCTTGGGTCTTTATCTACATATTACATTTTTGGTCATTTAGTTAAATTAGTTTAAACTTAACAATAGTTGAAAAGATACAAAAAACACATCACAAGGATTTGTGTTAACATTAACATGACAAAACAAATTTCTGCTTAAAAACAGAGCATAAATTAGACTGTACAAGCTACGGTGGATTGGTGCCCTCACTGTTCATCTTTTCAGAGCACTTGTACAGTCATTTTTATTTGCAAGATGAGCCAGCATTTAAACACATAAATAACTACTGGAAATGTTTGTTTGCAGTTATTGCTGCTAATTAGGTTGTAACCAGTTACTGGGTAATTTAAAGGAAGCAACCACACTGGAGCACTGGGTGTTAGAACTTTCTTTAATAAATACATAAAAGATGCATCCCATTTTAGTTGTTCACGTGTCAGTTTTATGCATCCATAGTTTTTGCTTGGGAAAAAACGCAGAAAATAAGTCTGGGAATAAAATCAAAACCATTAAAAAAGTTAACTAAAAACATTAATTAAAATAAATATAAAAATAAAAAATGATTCAAAATATTAATAAAAACTATAACAATATTACTGGCTAACATAACATTACAGTACCTGGCTAACACCAGTGGACCAAGTCTTTTCAATATATATATACTTGTTTGGACTTGGCTGTTCAGCACATACCACAGATGCTTGATTGGATTGAGATCTGGGAAATTTGGAGGCCAAGTCAACACCTCAAGCTCGTTGTTGTGCTCCTCAAACCATTCTTGAACCATTTTTTGCTTTGTGGCTTGCTTTAAAAGAGGCCACAGCTACCAGGGAATCCCGTTTCCATGAAAGGGTGTACATGGTCTGCAACAATGCTTAGGTATGTGGTACGTGTCAAAGTAACATCCACATGGATGGCAGGACCCTAGGTTTCCCAGCAGAACATTGCCCAAAGCATCACACTGCCTCCACCGGCTTGCCTTCTTCCCATAGTGCAGTGGTTCCCAACCCTGGTCCTGGAGGCACACCAACACTGCACATTTTGCATGTCTCCTTGATCAAACACACCTGATTCAGGTCATCAGCTCATTAGTGGAGACTCCAAGACCTGAAATTGATGTGTCAGAGAAAGGAGACATGCAAAATGTGCAGTGTTGGGGTGCCTCCAGGACCAGGGTTGGGAACCACTGCCATAGTGCATCCAGGTGCCATGTGTTCCCCGGGTAAGCGATGCACACGCACCCGGCAATCCACGTGATGTAAAAGAAAACGTGATTCGTCAGACCAGGCCACCTTCTTCCATTGCTCCGTGATCCAGTTCTGATGCTCACGTGCCCACTGTTGGCACTTTCGGAGGTGGACAGGGGTCAGCATGGGCACCCTTACTGGTTTGCGGCTATGCAGCCCCATACACAACAAATTGCGATGCACTGTGTATTCTGACACCTTTCCATCAGAACCAGCATTAACTTTGTGAGCAATTTGAGCTACAGTAGCTTGTCTGTTGGATCGGACCACACGGGCCTGCCTTCGCTCCCCACGTGCCGGTTCACCACTGTTCTTTCCTTGGACCACTTTTGATAGACACTGACCACTGCAGACTGGGAACTCCCCACAAGAGCTGCAGTTTTGGAGATGCTCTGACCCAGTCATCTAGCCATCACAATTAGGCCCTCGTCAAACTCGCTCAAATCCTTACGCCTGCCCATTTTTCCTGCTTCTAACACATCAACTTTGAGGACAAAATGTTCACTTGCTTCCTAATATATCCCAGCCACTAACCGGTGCCGTGATGAAGAGATAATCAGTGTTATTCACACTATTCAGTATATATACCTCTTCTGCCACAAAACCAATTCACTGATAACTATCGAAAGCAGAAAAACAACACTTAAGACCTAGTTCACACTGCTAGACACTGGGAACACAGATAAGTAATCAGAAGTTACCAAACTTTTTGTCTTTGTCCGATACATTTCTGTATTTCACAGGTCATTGTGATGAGCCTCACGTTGGAACAATTAACACATTAAAAATTAAGCAAACAAAATCTGCATTCTTTGCTATTCACTCAAATGATGAAAATATAGAAGAAAATTGTAATTTGAAGACAGTAAAATTAAAGCCATGTAACTTTCTGTTTTTTAGTCTGGCTATATTTTATATACCAAACTCGTATCCCTAGTATTTGTAATACTGAAATATTATATACACTGTTTGGTTTGTAGAGACAGACAGGTAAAAATGAGAGACTTAAGTAAAAACTTCAAAGGATAATTACTTAAATATGACATAAAAATGATCAGTGTCTAACAGCAATTGACACACTTGAGTTCATCTGCTCCTGTTATTACAGAATCTCCAGCAGGTGTTTACTCTCTGATGAGTGGGACTGCATGCTCTGGAGGGTAACATGGTTCAGAGTATCATGAGCAGTGTTGCCAAACCCCTCCCTCAGAAAAACTCTAGAACCACCCTCAAAAGTCTCAATTTTTCACAAAAAGTCGCCAAATATGAAAACAAAGTAAATACAGGTAAAACTGGTAAAGGTAAAGGAAAGTAAATATATATATATATACACTTTACAAATGATGACAGTATAAAAAATATAACAAAAGATTAAGTATAACAAAAAATTCTGAAGTGAAATTAGGAAATGCTTGTGATCTGCAAGCACATCAAACATGATGGAAAGACACATAATGTTGGGAATTTGTTTTATGTGTCACCAAAGTGCATCCCTGTCCTGCTCAAATACAACAGATAAGCGATATTATGATTATCCAAAAACAAAAACTTTATTCATACAAACTTATTTCAGTCAACACACTCTATTACTACAAAGTAAGTGCAAAATACTGCATCCCAGCACACATGACACGATGATGCACTGTGTCTCTCTCTCAGTATCTGGTTGACATGACTGCGCATGAATTGTGGTATAACTTTTGTGTCCGTTGTTAAAACAAGATGTTCATGCACTGAGTAGTTGGTGCCCTGATGTAATCAGAAGAACACTGAGAAGATCAAAGGTCTGGACTCTCAGGTGATTTTGCCTGGGCATGAGCGTGGGTTTCACAGTACAGTTCATCATCTATGAAGTAGTATCCTTTCTGCCTTAGGTTTTCCTCACATTCTGTACACACGAAACAGTCTGGGTGACGAAACTTATCCTGAACCTTCACAACCATCCCACTGAGAAAACACACAGAGCCAAAAGAAAGAAAGAGAAACAGGGAGATAGAAATGTTAACCTGTTAAAAAAGTTGTGCTGCTTATATATATAATATAATTTTACATTTTAGAAAAATGTACCATTATTTCACTTTAAAGGCTTATAGAGAGGTGTAATCTTCTAAGTAAAAAAAAGTTGATTTTTATAAGTCATTTACCATCTTCTATACATACATCAAAGGAAAACA
>NW_015647053.1:0-2049 GCF_001515625.1 Sinocyclocheilus rhinocerous
CATAGCTATTAAACTATCTTGTTATGGTTTTAAATGTGTATTTAAATTTTCAGAGCAATCTCAAAGCAAGTCTGATTTTGTGGTGGTTGTGCTTTAAAATTAAATTATTATAATCCTAATTCAAGTCATGAAGGATTTTGAAAGTCTGCCCGTAATTAGTTGTTGAGTCCTACTGTGATGTTAACCCTGGCTGGTTTACATGTTTCAAAAGATTAACAGTTGAAAACATTACATATTTAGAAAAGTAATAATAATAAAAAATGTAATCAAATGTAATCAGTTACATTACTTTTTTAAAGTAATTGAAATATTTACACTACTTATTAGATTTTTAATAGGGTAACTTGTAATCTATAACCTATTACATTTCCATAGTAACCTCCCCAACACTGTGCGTAAAATAATTCCATCAGGGGTCTCAGCTACAGCTAAATGTTAAAACAAACTTAAGGATGATTTTGTCAGTTTGTGGGGGGTCTGTGAAAGCTGCGTGGGGTGCATGAGAGAGTTTGAAAGAAAAACGTTTTAGCTTATAGATGTGATTTTACTACAAACTATAGGCATTCTAACTTAGAAACACAACACTATGTTTTTTTTTTATTTCCAACAAAAACGGTTGTTCAACATTTAAAAAGTCAAAAGAAAATTTGTCACATTTTGATGAGAAAGCCAGATATGGTATATAAATTAAGTCTTTTTTATTGATTAATATGATAGAATCATGCTGAATTTACAAGGTTATGTGTTTACAATAATGTTTCATGTACTCACTGGTTATACAAGGTTATGTATTTATACAATAATGTTTTATGTAATCACTGCTTACTGTAAACATATTCAAGAGACATGCATAACTCAGTTGTTTTAACCAATCTAAAGTTTTTAGTCTGTCATTATAATATCTTAAAGAGAAAAGTCTTTCACGCATTCTATTTTCACCTGTCTCAGGAACTCTGTTACACAAAAACATGTGAATGCTATATGAAAGCTAAAAAAGATTACTTTGTAAACAATTTTTAACAGTAATATTGAACTTTACACATCTTAACACATCGGTATCAGTAAGATATTTATGTTATCACAAACCATCAGACACATCAGATGGGGTTGATAAATTGGACATCGATTATTTGAATTATTTCTTCTATCAATTATTTGATCAAATCTTAGTAAAATAAACCTATATAGACAGTTGTTTTTATTTTAATAAAATAAAACATTATACTGTGAAAAATAAATATGCTACATTTAAACACTGGTTAATAATACATTTTTAAAGTAAGAAAGAAAGTCTAATCTGTTGTTAAGATTCTGTGAGACATTCGTAGCACCTTGTTTAAGAATTACTTTTGTTGCAAACAACCTTATGACAACTAATTTTCAGTCTAATTTAGGTCTAATTCATAAAGAAAAATCTCTGTACCGCCTTGCATTCATCAGAGGATCCTTTGACTGCTTCTAAACCTCATCATGGTTTTAGGTTTGAAAGATCTAAAAATCTATAAAACTTAACTTAATTGTTAAAACAAAAGTTATATCATTGTTTAATCATACTGCTTTTCATCATCTTGTAGAGATACCCAGTTTGATTTTAAAAGTTTTTATTTGTAAAAGGTTTGTATGAGACATCATAAAAGTCTAAATGTTTAACTGCAGGGGGTGTTTTAGTGTGCGTGTGTGTGTGTGTGTGTGTGTTTGCGTGTATGTTTGTTTTTATGTGTGTTTGTGCACATGTTTGCGTGTATGTTTGCGTTGAAATGTATATTTGTCTATATGTTTGTGTTTGTGTTTTTGCTGTATGATTGTGTTTGTGTGAGTGTTTGCGTGTATACATGTTTGTGGTTGCATGTATGTCTGTGCTTCTGTGTATGTTTGTGTTTGCGTGTATGTGTGAGTGTTTGTTTTTGCTTGTGTTTGTGTTTGTATGAGTGTTTGTATTTGTTTGTATGCTTGTGTTTTTGCTGTATGTTTGTGTTTCTGCTGTATGTTTGTGTCCTTGGTTGATTTGCATGTATGTTTGTGTATGAGTGGGTGTTTGTGCATATGTTT
>NW_015647054.1:0-576 GCF_001515625.1 Sinocyclocheilus rhinocerous
TTACATATTGTAAAAAGGGGCATAATATGTCTCCTTTAAGTTAACCCATTAAAAACAGTTATAGCACCACAAAGGCACACAGGATTGGAGGATACCAAAGAAAAAGTACAAAAAAAACACACCATGTTTTTTGGAAATGTACCATGGTGGACAATATTGTATGTAAATACCTGAATAATTCATTAACATGGCATACATCTCAAAGCAGCACGATAATACAATTTGATACCACCACGTATCATTTTGTAAGAGGATGTAGCTATTCTTTCAGTTCAGTTTTGCCGGTCTAAATCTTGGTTCAATTCTGATTTGCTTTTCAAATTCAATCTTTAGCCCTACACTGGCATTTTGCAAGTAATGAAGTTAAACAGCATCTACAACTGCTGCTATAGTAATAATGCAAGTGTCAGCATGATGCCAAAAGACTTAATCATACACAGCCCTCTATGAACACCTTGGCAATTGAATCGCCATTGGCTAGTAAATTTTTTTGTTTACTCGCCAGACTGATAAATATATACATACACATATACATATATACACACACACATACGTATATATTCTCTCACATATACA
>NW_015647054.1:816-1872 GCF_001515625.1 Sinocyclocheilus rhinocerous
ATATATATGTTTGTAAAATGGCACAGTTTTTTAAATATCTGAAAGTACACTCTTATCAGTCAGTCAAGCATTATAATATAATCAATGTTATTTAATGATAGAACTTTTGTAATTAGAATTAAAACTTGATAACCATGCAAGAATGCCTATTAGTCATTTTAACTGAACTTCGGACTGGTGGTGGTGCTTTTTTGGTCATTCAGTATTTCTGTTAAAAAAAAAAAATTGGAGAAAGCTAACAAAAATACTGATTAGATAATAATGATACGAAATCTACTAATAAGAACAATATAAAACAAACCAAAGAATAATTAGCTACTGGATTCATGAATATTAATCAGGTTGTGTGCTTTCGCTCGAACTGATTTGCTGAAATCAAAACAGGGACGATAATAGGTGAGCGCCAGCCAATGAGATTGCCGTTTGCGCATTAGTTCCGCCCACTACCGGAGAAAGCGGTAGTTCTTAAAAGCGGAAGAATTCCAAGGGAACTCCGTTATTTTGAGAGCAAATTACAACAAAGAATATCGTTTACATGTAGCGCGCATAGGTAGCGCGTCAATGCTCTCTCTCCCTCTCTCGCTGCGTGTGTGTGTGAGAAACAAAGCGACGCGAGTCGTGCGCCTTCACACTAGAGTTTACGGTACGTTGTGCGTTGCACATCCATTCAGATTAACTGAAAAACAGCACAGATCGCTTGGCGGAGAGTGAAACTCTGATGCGCTCAGTCAGAGAGTGTTCAGCGAGTGAAAATATATCTGAGCTAAACTTATACTTAGCCGCCAACTCACACTGGCGAGTAAAATCTGAGAATTTATTAGCAATTGGCTAATATTAGACATCTAGTCGCCAGAGTGAAGATTTAGTCGCATATGCGAGTGATTTACTCGCAATGTAGAGGGTTGAAATGCTTACACTTTTCAGTCATTACTCGCAAGAGGGTTGATACAACAGATCAGTTGTCGGTGTAGAAAAAGAGAACTGGACATTTTGCTTCTGCTCATGTCTTATATCTCATTGTGAAACGAGACACACCCATATATATTAGGCATGGGC
>NW_015647055.1:0-1419 GCF_001515625.1 Sinocyclocheilus rhinocerous
ATTGGTGGCTGACTAAATACTTTTTTGCCCCACTGTATATACATACATAAGAATCATTTTATATACAGTCTTGAACTAAAATCACAAAAGCACAAATATATATTGGTTCGCATATAATTCTGTCTTCATGTGTATGTTAATCTATAAGAGTTTGGGCTGTTTAGTATTAGGATTTTGTCAAAAATCCCCCACCATGGCAACCCGCCAAAATAAAAACTTTAAAAAATATGAAAATTCATATAAAAAAAGAAAAACAATTTAAATATTAGCATTGTATTTTTAAGGGTACTATAAAATAATTTTATTTTTATTTCATATATAATAGTATCATCATACTCTAATGTTCTTTATTGTTTTCTTTAAAAAATACAAAATAAAGTGCAATAATACTATTATCACTATCACTATTATTATTTTATTTTTATAATTATATTTAATGAGTTACACTATGTGCAGTGTGAGCACCAAACCAAATCTCCAGGGGCCTCATTAATCAACAGTGCGCACGCACAGATGTGTGTGTAATGAGTGCATAAGAACAGTTTCACGCAAAGTGTGGGATCTACCAACTTGTACTCATACGTAGGAATGTGTGTATAAAATAAGCACAACTCTGAGCATGCTTACGCGGAGAATCTAGTCGTAAAATAGTGATACTACAAAAAGAAAGTGCCGCCGCGTGTGTCCTGTGTCCTTTAATTGCAAATACTCAATTAGTAATTTCATAGTTCAAGCTAGATATTTGCATAATTGGTGTGAAAAGCTATAAAAAACAGCTGGGAAGTCATTTGAAATGTAGCTGCTAGCTGTGTCCCAATGTGAAGTGCATGGACTCCGAAGTGCGCATTTGAAGTGCGATTGCGTCACAGCGTCATGACGTAAGCTGTCCCAATTCAGGATGCACCCTCCGAAGACCGCATTCCAAGGCCGATTGCGTCACCGCGGTGCGACGAAGGCTGCCGTAATTCGAAAGCGACTTCATATGCGCCCTCCGTTTCCCAGGAAAATGAAGTGTACATCTAATGGACACGTCGCATCCTACCATATCCCAGAATCACTTGCGCACAGATGACGACGGTGTTTATATTCAAAGAACACGGAGGATGACAGTTCTGTGGGGAATTCACATTGAAATGTAAGTATTGTGTTTTAATTTACTCAAATACCTAGCAAAAGTGTTAAAAGCCAGGTTTTTTATATTTTTTTATAAACAAAGCCCACAAACAAGACAACCACTATACAAGGCAATAGTCTTTCCCTTTGTTGTGTTTTTGTAGTGCTGTCATTCAAGATATGTCTACAAATGTTTTAACCAAACTTGATCACTTCAGTATTTTGTTTGCATGTCCTACTTTGTCATATTTTCTAATGTTTAGATTGCAAACCTGTCTTTATATTTTTCATAAGTGTTTCCATTTT
>NW_015647056.1:0-1696 GCF_001515625.1 Sinocyclocheilus rhinocerous
AGCATTTTAGTCTAGTTTTAGTCGACGAAAACTGATGACATTTATACATAATTACATAACAGTATCGCATTATGCATCATTATTATGAACAACTATTATTAACAATATCTATGAAATTATTCATGTCACGCTGAAGCTCACCTTAAAATAATATGAAATCTTTAAAAATTACAGCAGTATAAAACCACAGACCAGCAATAAACTGTCAATTTATAATATTATGGATGTAAAAGTACAAGCCAGTAATGCCGGTGAAGTAATATATTAGCGTGGCACACAATCTTATACAGCTAGTCAGCTAACTGTGTTCTGTAGCATCTGCGCTGTGTTGCTAAAACTTTTGGATCTCACTCTTTTGGTGAAAGTTTTCAGACAGCTTTCAAAATGGATACTCGTATCTCAGTGTGCAATGATCTGATTGATTTGAAATGACAGGAGGTATGTAGTAACAAACACAGCAATTGGTTAAGACATCAAGTATGATAATACATTATTATTTTTTTTATAATCTGAGCTGGAATATGGAAGTGTGCTTAATGGGTACGTGAGCTTAATAGGTAAGTTTACCCTATATTTATATTTCAACTTAAACTTTTGGTTTTGTTTATTTATTTTTGGGGGAAATTTCATTCATATTTGAACATCTTAGCACTCTAAAAAAAACAAGTAAGGTATCATTTTTCATATTTATTGTGACCTAAAACTATTAAATGTTTATATTATACAGCGTGTTATATATAATCACTGGATACGTTTTGACATTTGTGTTTTTCAGTATCTTAAAAATATATTAATGAAGTTTACCCTATATTTATATTTCAACTTAAACTTTTTGTTTTGTTTATTTATTTTTTTGGGGAAATTTCATTCATATGTGAACATCCTAGCACTCCAAAAAAAAAAGTAAGGCATAATTTCTCATATTTATTGCGACCTAAAACTATTGTTTATATTTATATTTTATGTTTATATTATACAGCGTGTTATATATAATCACTGGATACATTTTGACATTTGTGTTTTTCAGTATCTTAAAAATATATTAATGGCTAAAGTCTGATTAGGCTATACTGTGTTCAACACGAGCTGAGCTATAATAATATGTGAGCAGTGTGAATGTACATATTTGCGAAAATAACGTTTATGCGTATAGTGAAAAACTAAAATTTTCGTTTAAAATGTGTTTTATAAGTTCAATAAACTTAAATAAATGATGAATACTTGATTAAATGTATGATTTGCTTCAGTAACATGTTACTATGCTGTCATATATTTTATTACCATGTTATTTCAAATAGACCTAGGGGAGAGCGGAGGACATAGTAACGCGGGTTAGCTGTAACACACGTGGTTTGAATATTTCCAGACGTTAGCATAACAATATTTACAGTATTTATTAGTTACCATATCAACATTATATAGAGAAAAAAAGTGCGCCAAAATTCAAAAATATTTTGATATGAACATATCGCTGAACATTTATTTTACCATAGTATAATTTTAATTCTGGCTTAAGTAAATTTTTCATTTAAAATTAGACAAATCTGCTATTATTTTAACCCCCAACGTGTTATTTATCAGATTAGATTTTAGTTTTTTTTTTTTAAACTAACCAGTTTTAAATTCCTTAAATTCCAATGGGGGGCGTTGTAACGTCTCGGTTACGTATGGTAACCCTCGTTCCCTAAAGGAGGGA
>NW_015647057.1:0-286 GCF_001515625.1 Sinocyclocheilus rhinocerous
TGATCAATATTATCTTTCAACATTCAATTTAAATAAATGTAATTGCACAAACTAGGTAGGCTACAATTTCAATTTGTTTATTGTGAAATAACTCAAACATATGTTTTTCTGTCCTCTAATAAGCATTGTTCTGGGCTGCCATTCCCAAAAGCATCAGTGCTTTCTTATGATATTTTGGGAAATGCAGCCCTGTTTGAATGCACTGTCATGCCCATCCCTAAGTCTTACTTCTTTCAGATTTCAAGCCGATCCGTTTTGTTACCAGCGGCACAGGCAATAACGTCAG
>NW_015647058.1:0-954 GCF_001515625.1 Sinocyclocheilus rhinocerous
TCGTTGTCTTGCTGCATGACCCATTTTCTCTTGAGATTCAGTTCTTTTTGAGATTCATTTTCCTTTAGAATTTGCTGGTATAATTCAGAATTCATTGTTCCATCAATGATGGCAAGCCATCCTGGCCCAGATGCAGCAAAACAGGCCCAATCCATGATACTACCACCACCATGTTTCACAGATGGGATAAGGTTCGTATGCTGGAATGCAGTTTTTTCTTTCTCCAAACATAACGCTGCTCATTTAAACCAAAATGTTCTATTTTGGTCTCATCCATCCACAAAACATTTATCCAGTATTCCTCTGGCTTGACTTCCCGGGTTCGTGACATCACAAACCCAAATAAACCCCGCCCTCGGGAAAAGGCAGCAAAGGGGGCGAGGCCATGCTGCGCTGCTTTAGAGAAGAGGAAGAGAAAACTAGAGGTGCATGTAAAAATCTATTCATATATGAATCGCGATTCTGTCTTTTAACGATTCTAATGGATTCACAAGTTTCAAAGTTAGTGTTCTAAATCAGCGGTTCTCAATACTGTTACTCGCGTCCCGCTGCTCTGCATCTCTCTCTCTCTCGCTCTCTCTCTCTCGTTCTCTCTCTCTCTCTCTCTCTCACTCACTCTCTCTCTCTCTCTCATTCAGTTCATCAGCTCAGCTCTGTTCCATTTATACACTTATTTTCACATAGCTATGAGAAGCGTTATACATGGACGCGCATGCAGTTGCCGTACTGTATTAAAGCTTTAATCAGGATAAAACCGTATATTAAAAGCTAACATAAGCAGTAGCATTTACAAATAACAGCATATCTAAAAGTATGAGACAACAACAAAAACATAGGCCTACCATTAAAAGCCATGCTTGCACAGGTTCTGCACAATCCTCTTCAATAATATCTTCTGCTTCTCAATCGGGCTCAAACTCATAAGCGAAATTAACGACGCCTTGTTTACAATAC
>NW_015647058.1:1386-4564 GCF_001515625.1 Sinocyclocheilus rhinocerous
TATCTTTAAAATATTGATAATTACAAATACACAAACACACACACACATATAAAACCTTTGTTTCGGTCAACGCTTCTAACGTTTGAAACACACATGAAATTTACAAAGTTTTTTATATTTCTAATTTCTTTGATATTACTATTTTTTATCAGTCTGATTGGTTGAGGCACGTTCAAAATACACAAAACATGCAGACCTATGACTGCACATTCTATATCATATTGCTTTGCAAGCATAAACAGCCTACAGGCAGGATAATGAACTCGGATGAATTATACCGATAATTGTTTGTAATAAATGTAAACCTTTATTGAACATTGGTGTCTTTTATCATAGTGCCATTGCCGGCATTTTATAAAAGCAATAAGCCGCAGGAGTCTGTGCGTTGTAGTGAATTACAGCACGTGTGGGTTGGGGGTGAGGGTTGACACTCTGCTTTATGTCAAATCACTGTAACACATGGCCTCTCCTGGCTTATTGCTTGAATATAGTTGACTCTTGCCTGAATGTATGCTAATTTGCTTTTATTGTGTTCACTTGTTTATACAATAGCTACAGCAATAAATAATTTAGGTCAAATTGCCAAAAAAAAAACAACAACAAAAAAACTCCAAGAGGAAACCTTGAGAATTCCCCATGTGACAACTTGCCCCGGGACTCTGTTAGACTAGGTCTTGACTGTTTACAATACTGCCTTGTGCTTTACATTACAGTGCTCACTTTGCAATATAATTACATGAATATTTACAAGGTCATACTAATTACAAACATATATTATTATTATTATTATTACATTATAATGAATTATATTAAGATGTACTACTGTATATGTAACAAGGACACTGAAAATGCAGTGTGCTGTTCACATTAACTACATGTCAGAATGGAAAAATGATTTCCCTCTGTGCTGTTTAGCAAATCTAAAGAGACACAATCAAAAGGCTCTGTAATGTAAGACAGAGGGTGATGGATCTAAATGCAGCGGCGAGATGCTAATAGCAGCTTTGAGCCCTGCAACTCGTTTGTCTTTTATTATCTAAGGGATTGTTTCAACGGTTATTACCACTTTGTAACAATAATGAGACACTCCGTATGTGACTCGCACCAGACCACTTTTGGCCGGTGACTCTGCATTCGGTCCACACTCTTATAAATAAATCTATGTGTAATATGGAAAAACAGGCAAATCCTTCCTTAATTAGCTGTAGTTTTGCTACTGTTTCTCTGCTAGAGGGTGTCCTGTTGTTATCAAAGCATGAAATTATATCTTCACACATAACTAACACCCCTGTTTATTTATTTATTTATTTATTAGCTTTTCACTGAGAGGCTAATTATCAAATGATAAACTCCTCTTCCCAGAATGCCTCAAACTGAGAATAAACAGTCGGCCAATTATTTTGTGATCTATAGACTTAATTATTTTCTACAGTGAGGATGGTAGAGTTTCATAAGCATCTATCTATCTATCTATCTATCTATCAGTCTGTCTGTCTGTCTGTCTGTCTGTCTGTCTATCTGCCTGTCTGTCCTTCTGTCTGTCTATCCATCCGTCTGTCCAAGCATCCATCTGTTTATTTATCTGTGTCTATCCGTTTGTCCACCCTTCCGTCTGTCCATACATCCATCCATATCCATCCATCAACTTATCTGTCTCTACGTCTCTGGCTGTCCATCTGTCTATCCATCCATCTATTTATCTGTCTTTTCCTTTGTCTATTCATCTGTGTCCATCCATCCATCCATCCATCTAACAAAATTTACTCTCTTTCTAATCTAAAAAAACAAAAACAATGAAAGAAGCTGTTTTAGTGCTCAGTGCAAATTGGCTAAGTATGTACTAAAATATATACTATCAGATATTGCTCACTGAATGTTATTACAGGACAGAAGAAAAAGCTGCTCTAGAACTTTGCTTGCTAGCTGACAAGTGACGTTAGCTTGCTAGCTAAAGTTAGCTACTTGTTTCTATGGACAAAATAACATTTTTAAAGGGGCTTTATGGAAGAATTTTCAAGTATTAATCGCTTTTTACTGCCAATGCGTCAACAGCATGTAACGAAACTTAAAAAACAAAAGCCTGTAGATTCTTTTTTATGAGAAGGACTTTTTTGAGAAGCACCTAACCCTGATTTTAAGCCTAAAACAGATATTTCCTGAAAAGTTATATCTCAATTCTGACCGGTTGATTGGAATGTTGTACCAGGAACAACAAGGATGTTGATCCAGGAACATGTTGTAATTGGTGAAATCACACTCACCATCATAACAGTGTAATTTTAATGAACCTCAACTGTCGAAATGATGTCAGGGAATCACATTGGCCGTCGCTCGCTCGCATTACTAGGAGTGTGTGCAAGAGCATGAGCAATAAGTTGCTGGCCACCGATGTCGCTAATAACAAGGGTTTCTGAATTCTACATAGAGCCATTTAACAGCTACATTTCAGCATTTTCAGGAGTTAATCTTTACTGTTGACAGTGAAAGAGCATGAGCCATCCTCTTGAGTAGGACAAGGCGGTATACAGTTTCACAGGACTGCTTAATTTTTGACACGCTGATAAAGAAACAATAAAGAAGTGATAAAGAAACATGAAAAAATAAAGTGTAGACATGCTTGAGGATATTCAAGTAAACACAGTTAGTTGTGTCTAAGGTGAACATAAGAAATTTGAAAAAATATGGATCAATATATTGGATATATTGTCTAGTGTTAGGCTTAAAGGGGTCATATGATGCTATTTCAATTTTTCCTTTCTCTTTGGAGTGTTACAAGCTCTTGGTGCATAAAGAAGATCTGTAAAGTTGCAAAGACTAAAGTCTCAAATCCAAAGAGATATTCTTTATAAAATTTAAGTCAACCACGCCTACCTAAAACATCTCGTTCTAACACGGCCCCACATGTCTACGTCACGATGTGGCAAGATTTGCATAACGTCGCCCAAATGTGCACGCAAAGAAAGAAAGCGTGGTTTCAGGAACAGCAGTCTTTCACCGTGGACGAAGCGGAGTCCAGCCCGGGGTCATCACATGTAGTTTCCGCAAGCCCGCCGGACGCTCCTTCGTCAAATCTGCCGGCCATGCCGTTCTCAAGCCCGCCGGCCGTTCCTCACTCTGGCCCGCCGTGTGCGACGCTGTGTGTTTCGTTGTGAAAGCGAAACTACTTAGTTTGGCCTTC
>NW_015647058.1:4620-10574 GCF_001515625.1 Sinocyclocheilus rhinocerous
ATAAACATATGCCTCGTTTATAATGGGTTTTCATGTTTTTGTCTCATCGCTCCTGCCGGGACACGGCATCACAGTATGGTAAGGGGCGTAACATTTCCGTCACACACTTGAGGTATTCGGCCAATCACAACGCACTGGATAGCTGGCAAATCACTGCACACCTCGCTTTTCAGACTGATGAGCTTTGTAAAAATCGATGCGTTTCAGAAAGGCAGGGCACAGAGGAGCAACAATAATGTACAGTATGTGGAAAATAATGTGATTTTTTAACCTTAAACCGCATAAACACATTTCATTACACCAAATACACAAAATAATGTTTTTTTTAGCAACATCATATGACCCCTTTAAAGAATATGTTGTTTAATAAGTTGTTCAAGGAGGGGAAAACACTTCTCTTTCTCTTATGTGTGTATCTAACTCCAGTGTTACTAAATGCAATGGCACTGTCTCTTGCACATCAAATGATTGCTGGTAAATATTGTTTGTATTTTTGTATTTTCAAATTACAAATTACTTATTAAATACATTTCTCACAACAGTATTTTGTATTTTAATTAAATACATTTGTTGAGCAAGTATTTGTAATTTATAACAAAATACTTTATGTATTTGTGCCCATCTGTGTGTGTTAGACTAGGTCTTAATTGTTCATGATACTGTCTATCTATTTATTTATAATTATGTATACAGTATATCAATATATAGTAGTACTGTTAAATTGATCTATTATATTATCTATAAGCAAAATATTTAATATCATATCATTTTATTTTATTTATTATATATTATATACTGTATACTTTCTATATAATTATTTTATCAATCCATCCCTTCAATCTGTATATCTGACTGTACTGTTTCTTTTAGCAGATATGAGTCAAAAAGTCCATTTGAGCGTTTGGGAAATAGAGCAGGCTGTGAGTTCAATGCCAGGTCACTTCACAGGACGTCAAGGCCACTTGCTGTGACCAAGAAAATCCTGAAAAATTGAGAACATCCAGCATGGGCCAGGTGAAGGAGAAGGAAAAAAGAAAGATCAGGTAAATGCATTGTGTAATGTTGAACCTATGCCATGGTCATATGGATCACAGTATATTAACTAAGTGGAAAAGTGTCTTCTATACCCCCAGCTGCCCCTGC
Source organism: Sinocyclocheilus rhinocerous (assembly GCF_001515625.1). Lineage (NCBI taxonomy): Eukaryota > Metazoa > Chordata > Actinopteri > Cypriniformes > Cyprinidae > Sinocyclocheilus > Sinocyclocheilus rhinocerous. Next base: position 5,764 of record NW_015647058.1, read on the forward strand.
GGGAGGCCATTTAGACCGGCAACACTGATGATTTGTCATAGCACTATATATGGGACTTCACTGACAATGCTGTCAGCTGCAATCGGGGAATGAAGACTAGGGATTTTTAATGCAATTCACATGTCTGATTAAGACAGGAACTCCCCGTTCAGCATCTAAACAGCTCAATCTCTAATTCTCCACACATAGCCCTTGTGTTTTCCCCAAGGTCTCTCCACTGTCTCTCTCAAAACCCAATCAAAAGTAAGCCATCAGTGCAGCTCATCAGCGTAGACAAGCAACCGTGCAGAATGAAAGTGTCTCATCAGTGATATTCCTCTGTTAGCCCTCTAGTCGGTAACAGCTCACCCACTCAGCTTGTGTACCCCACAGTCCCAGGAGCCCTCACAAACAGCCACGCCAACATTCCTCCTAGATACAGTTACATTTTCAAATCTCTTTATTAATTCATGATACTGTTTATTCATATGGGGTGAAATCTAGAACATTGATTTTTCACTTGGGGCTTATTCTAAGAGGCCAGGCAGAAATATTTATAGATTTATATATGAAAAAAAAAACTTTTTTTTTTGTCTGACCAAGAGTTTAATTAGATCACCTTGTACGACACACAATATATATGTTAAAAGTTAATAGATATATAGATTTTATATAACAATAAAAAGCAGATACTAAATGCAATGTTTTCAGCAGAAACCTACCTTAAACAATTAGTTTTTTAAGTAATAAGTATTATATTTGTTTTATTAGGGGTTCAAGCACGTAGCGCTGAAACCCTATTGTAATTGCTAAAATGTCCAAAAATCAGCATTCTCCCCTAAAAGTGATCGGGCAGACCAAACCGTAAGTCGTAAAGACTTGAAACTTGGAGGGATGGTAGTACTCACACAGTCTACAATGTCACAAATACTCACCACCAATCGGCCTGATGGTGGCGCTACTGCGATCAAAAGTATGAAATCGCTCGTAACTCCTAAACAGTTAGTCACAGGCTCAATTGCCATATATCGTTAGGATCCTTGGCTCACGATGGGAAAAAAAAGCATCTGTGAAATTTTCGGGGGAAATTTGAATTAAAAAAAAAAAAAAAACTACTTTTGCAAACTAGTCCTAGGTTGTTCACCGGATTGGAACTAAAACAGTGCAGAAAGATTCTCTGGAGAGTCAATATCAATAATTATCAAAAAAAAGTTGAACTTTCGACTGACCATTATGACGGGATGCTAAAACGTTTGTAAGGGCCCGAGCCGCTTTTACTAAAACGGGTATAACTTTTGAATGGAAAGATATATTTTCACCAAATTTGGAACACTTAAGTAAGAGATAAATCTGAGGTTACAGTAAAAAAAAAAACGTTATCGTTTGCCCACTTGGTGGAGTTATAACAAAACGTGGAATTCGCCCACTTGGTGGCGCTATAACAAGGAAAAAACATAAAAATGGTTATAACTACGCAACCGCTAGTCCGATTGACTTCAATATTGGTATGCAATGTCTTTGTCCAAAGTGCCACAAGTGTCTCTGAGGATATTTGCGCATCTCAAAAAACATGGCCGCCATCGGCCTTAAGTACCACTGCTATCAATCAAATCATTCATTAAATATTCACAATTATGTAAAAAAACCTACATTTGCGAGCTAGTCCTAGGTTTTACACTCAACCTCAATATAACCACTGCAGCACAATTCTCTGTACTCTCTAGATCAACAGGCGATCTGTCACAATCTGTCTTGTCTGTCAGCGTATTGTCAGTTTTCTCTTTGCTCCGCGATGTATTTTTCTCTGTGTGAGAACATGATGTGTAGTGTGAGAGCGGCATGGCTTGTCGGACATAGCAACAGTAACTAAGGAGGTTTTTGCGAAGTGTCAATTATCAAAAAAAATGTTGAACTTTACCCTTTGGGTTGCTGTAACGGGGTCATTTAGAAAAGGGGTGTGGTCATGTGCATGCAAAAGCCTATATCTTCAAAACAAAAATTCAGAAGATCACGAAAATAGGTGAACACATGCGACATGATTCTAAACAAGCATGCAAAGTTTCATGGAGATCAGAACATAGGTGGCGCTATAACTGTTAAAAAGCTTTAAAAACATGTATTTCCTTAGTAAATTGACTGTATTGGCTGTAAATGGTCCTGTCCATCTGTGATCTAAGTGGTTACATGCTTGCTAAATAAAACTTAACTCCTTTTTATGCATGTGCTTGAAACCTGATAATTGCTGCTTGCAGCTATATTATTTTTTTATAATTATCTTTTTGTAATAGTTTTGTATTATTATAATTTTGTAAGACTAAATATAATAATAATAATAAAAACAATTAAATATCTACTTTAATTATACATTTAATAATAAAAATTATTATTATTATTATTATTATTATTATTATTATATAATTTAAGCAGGAACCTGCTTTTTTGCAAAGGCTTAAGAAGATGAAGAAGATGAATATTAATTGTTTGGAATTGTTTATTATTATTATTATTATTGTTATTATTATTATTATTATTATTGTTAATATAATATTTATTAACATATGTCGATATAATAATGATAACAATATAATAATGTCAACTCTGGCGACATCTATGCATCTTCTTGATTTAATTAAATATTTAGAGTGAAATACAATAATTAAGACTGTGATTTATGGGTGAAAATATTCATAGTTGAGCTGTCACATGCTTGGATAAGCTCCAAAAATACTCAGCATCAAAATGATAAAATGCTCACTGCATTCAAAATCAACTTATTTTTGGGAGGAAGCACGTGTTTCGCTATCTGCGGCAGAACAAACCCAATCACACCATCAGTTTGGCTGGGTATTAAAGCAGGTTATGTTGCTTTATTGAGCATCCAAATCTGTGTGCCGCTGCAAGAGCAAAAAAAGTCGACGGATGCCAAGTCAAAGCATGTGGGAAAAGAAACAGAGAAGGCAAAACATCTGGCCTCTAGTTTTTAATTAGAGTCTGTTCACCTTTGGGATTATTTTTAGTTCAGGTGGTGAGGGATTTCTCCTCCTTGCGGACCACCTGACAACAACGTGAAAGCACCTGTGTTGTTGAAGTGAGAGAAACAGAGCAAATGTTCACTTTTGTTTGAGCTACGTGCTCTAAAATAAAGAGACACGTGAGGCGGCTGACACCAAAATTCACCGTTTCTCTTTGGCTACATTGCAAACGACTACCAAAAGACTTTGTAACCCTGCCCTGCTCCAAGGGCAACTGGAGCAAACCACAGAGTATGGGATTCTGGGATGGGGGCGCATGACCAATGGGAGGACACTTAGCCCAGGGAGATGCAAAATTGATTCGGTTTCACTTATCAGAGTCTAGTGAGAGATGAGTTTGCGTGGTATCCATAACAGATTCAGAGCAAGCCTCCTGGTGAGAAACTCACCTCAATTTCCACAGAGCCGTGCTCCTGCTCTGCTTAGCCAGGATCGAGCACCAGATTTTTTTTATTTTTTTTGAAGGGGGAACAGCAGAGAACCTCTTCTGGGGTTGGCGGGAGGTTTTATTGCTAGCGGCTACGGGTGATGACACTAGCCAGTGTGATTGAGAGTGAGTAATCACGAGTGTCAGGCCCGTTCTCAATAAAACCTGCGCGCACAAAGCGAGCTTCTCTTTGATTGACACTTTCTTATAATCCGCCCATATGAATTCCGGGAAGCCTATTATGGCTTTTTTTTTTTTTTTGCTGTATGCTGTAAGCACTTAGTTTGTCCGTATCAACGGGCCTTTCAGCCTGCGTACATTTCCATTCATATACGGGGGGAAATCAATCTTCAAACATTCTAAATACATTCATAAGACAGGTACGGCATGGCTTCAGACAACATGATTCGTTTCGCTTGGCGAGAAAACCGAGTCATCATGATGGGAGATAAATGTTGGCGGAGAAGGCACTTTTGACCAGGGTCGAATGCTGAGTGTTGGGACTAATCATTTCCTTCTCCACCCCATCGAGTGCTGTCACTCAGCCCCACTCTAATGCAGACATAATCATAGCAAGGGGATGAGGAACTTTTCATGTTTAATTAATAATGCTAATGAAACTTAATTAGCACGGCTAATGAAAAATGCATTCAAATGAGAGATGAGCTTTATCCTTAAATAACAAGCCTCCTGCACTGGATTTGGTGTCCTATTACATGCTAATTAGACTGCACTGGGGACTGTTAATTTAACGAGTGCACATCATTTTCATCTTCTCCATAGTGGAGGGGCGCAGGACCGGTGGGTGTGAACGAGAGAAAGAACGGAAGAGTGCAGAGGAAGCATCAGAGCCAGTCTCATGTCCAGCCTTCTGTATTAAACATGTTTCTGATTAATAGTCCTTCTCTGTTAACTGAACATTTCTATAAGTTTGACTGAACTTATTTTACTATGCTCAGATTTTTTTTTACACACCACTTCACAAAATCTAGGTCTTACTCCTGAAATTGAATTTAAACAGGATCTATATATATGTCTTCAGAGTGCTGAGTTCTACGTAAATATGGTTTATTGTGCATAATTATTTACATAAATTATATTTTCCTGTTGCAATTAACTATAAATGCTCCTGTAAAGTAGTCAGTAAACTTAATTTAGTAACAAACAAAAAAAAAACACATTCATGTGCATTTTCTAGCAACCATGGCTGCAGTAATGATCAGATGATGGGGAATATGTTTTGAGTTTGTATGGCCTGAGATGTACGAACATGTAGTGAAAATTATTTTTAGGTTAAAATAAATTTTAAAAAATTAATTATTTAATTAATTATTTAATGAAAGCATCCACCCCTAAACCTAAGCCTCAGTGGG
>NW_015647058.1:10720-19894 GCF_001515625.1 Sinocyclocheilus rhinocerous
ACTGAATTAATATAATATATATATATATATATATATATATATATATATAAATACAATAAAATAAAATAGAAATGTGTAAATTAACATAAATTAAATTAACATGGAAAAAAAACATACTTAAACTAGCCTTAACTGGTTTGATGGTCTTGTTTAAAGTGGTCTCCCAGACTGACCAGTGTTTTTATTGTTAACTAAAAATACAACTATTTAACTGATTTCATTAATTGAAATAAAGCTGAAATAAAATAAGATTCAAATATCAGATTTGAAAAACTAAAATTAGACATGTTGCCTTGGAAACGTACTGAAATAAATTAAGTTTAAGTACTAAAATGACAAAAACTAAGACTAAAATAAATGTAAGATATATATATATATATATAAGGAACATCATATATGATCACCATTGGGGAGACAGTAAAAGTTATTGTCAGAAAAAAAACACAATCGCAAGACAAAATGCACCTATTTTACATTTTGGCCTCTAGTTGTAGTTATATAAAAGTGTATGATTTTAGAAAAGAAAAACAATAAATGAGTAAAATAAATACAAATAAACATGAAGTTCCAACCCTAAATCTATAGGGCAAGTACAATGTACAAAAATGTATGAATTAGACTGTTCAAATTCAAACGAATTTGCCAACAATTCACCAAATCACAAAACAGGAACACATTTCAATGTGTGCGTTGGTTTTAACACAACATTTACTTTTACTGGACAAACAAAAATTGAACAAATGAACAAAATTGGGAGGAGCTGATGAGGGTTGGTATAAAAATAATTTTAAACAAGAAAATGAAATTCATGTACAAAATCTAATCTTATGTCCATGTTTTCCAATAGTGATACAACCCACCCCACCTGTTACAGTTTAGTACGTCAGCACTTCTTATGTTCTTGTCACTGACTTACACAGTTATATATTTCTTTACATTTGTTTTTAGCAAATAATTATTATTTGGGGAAATTATATCAACATTTGAGATAAATAGTGCAATATATATATTGCCAAATTAGTAGTCTGGTGCACTCCAACCTGCAAAACATCGTGCCATGCAAATCGAGTTCAGCAATAATTTTTGGCCCGTATTTGCATTGTTACCTGATTTGCATGATTCCTTTAGTTAAGAGGTCTTCAGCAGGGGGTCGACTGTGGTACTGTAGGGGGTCTGCCAGTTATTGTTAAAAAAATATGCAGTAAATAAAGATACACAATATTTAACCCACATAAATATGATACTATACGCATGTTTTTATATGCCAAGCTTTCAGCACTTTTACAATATACAAAAGGCCTATAAATGGTCAAAGACCCCAGTTTCACTTAATCATGTGCTAAAACAAAGCAGATGGCATGCACAAATAAATGACGCCATCAGCGGGCGTGATTTTATCTTTGTTTTTGTGCATTGGGTACAAAACTAATGGCGGCACAACCGTTTACAGTTTGTACACTGCAGAAGGTGGTAGACTGTCACACTGCGTCTGTCCTTCTCTCGGCTCCCTGAACAGAGCAGCGACATCCCAGCTCATCCGTGGAAAATGCCGTTACACCCCATGGGGAAGGGTTTGTGATCGGCTGCCTGTCTGCATGATCCCCCCTTGAGCCCTGATTCTATCTCCACATTGAGCGAGCCATTAGCCAGATCTGCATGCTTAGATACACATGACTCCAAGGTTTCTGCTTTCCTTGGAATTAATGCAGCTTATCACTGTGCCATAAGTGTGTTGTCGGTGACATATAAAGCTTCCCGCTCCTGAATGATAATTAGATGTTCTGCACGGTACACTACTCGTGGTGAGGCAAAATGTGGGAAGTGGGTTTGTTGTGTGCACTGTCACCTACTGTAACGTGTGTGTGTGTGTGTGTGTGTTCATACATGTTTGGGTGTGTGCGAAGGCAGGAGAAGGTGAGAGAGCAAGCGAGCATGTCTTGCTTGCACTCTCTTACATGGACCGTGAGTCTGGCAGAGGCCAGCAGGGGTTTGTGTGTTGCCATGGTAATGTGAGGCAGGCTTGAAAGAGCAGTGCGGTTTGCCCAACAGCACGTCTTAAATGGACCAAAGGAACACATGTGAACCTCTTTTCCTCTCTCTCCCTCTTTCTCTTTTCAGTATTCATCATCTTTATTTGCATAACGTTCAGCTTGTAGCAATCAGAATTTCTTTGCCAGGTTATAATGTAATATATTAAAACCTCTGGCTAATGTGGATGAAATAATATACTGTGCTATTTTTCCTGTTCTTCATTTAATTTGATTTATATTTTTTTATATTTCAAGTCATGACCGTAGCAATTGTCATATTTCGGAAAAAAACGGTAATAACAAAAATGTGTGTTCTGTGCTAGTACATTTTGAGATATGCCAGGAAAAATACAATTAATTAGGGCTCTGTAATTCATAAATAATAATTTTTAATAAAGTGTAAAGACATTTACACTGTAAAAAAAATTCTAAAGTAATATAACCTATGTGCTTCATGTGGTAAATATCTAAATTAACTGGTCTTATTAAAGTAAAAATAATATTTAATAAAACTAAATTAATATGAGTACATTCCCTGCTGAAAACGCGTTTAAACCAGCCTAAACTGGTTTGCTGGTCTTAACCGTTTTAAACTGGTCTCCCAGCCTGACCAATGTTGTTATTGTGACTACAAATAAAAATATGAAACATTGTTTTTATTCATTTAAATAAAGTTGAAATCAGATAAAACATTAATATCAGATGAAAAACAAAAAATATAAATGTTGTATTGGAAACTAAAATAAATAAAATAAGCTGACGCAGTACAATTACTAAAACTAATATATATATATATATATATATATGAGGAAGTAATAGAATGAGTGGTAGATTCGAACACGCAGCACCAGTGTAATATATATATTTTTTCTCTTTTTTTGTCTTTTTTTTTCTTTTCTTTCTTTTTAAAGGGGGGGGGGGTTAGAAAATGTTAAGAGATAGAGGAAATGTTTCTGATCCAAGCTACCTGATGATGGCAGTAATGCACTGTTAAGTGCGGTTGCCAGTAAAAGTGGGTTGTATTTGTTTGGTGAGTTGGTTTGAAAGTTAATGAGTTGTTTTCTTTTGTAGAGGACTCTATGTATCCTACCACTTTGTGTTACTATGTGGAGTGCATAACTATGGATCTTAGGTGCAGTTTTGCAACCGACTAAGGATTTATTCCAAGGGTTTCTGGCTTACCCCAACAAGGACCACTGCTCCATTTTGTAATTTCATTAGTTGGCCCTTCAACAGATAAGACTTTATAACTGACTGCTCTCATTTACCAAATGGTTTCTTTCTTCAGCATCTTTGTTGGACATTTCATACACATATACAGTATTCCTGCCTTTATTTGGTCATTGCCTATATCTATTTTGAATGTTTTATGTTTTATGTTTTTTGAATGTTTATGTGACGGTAGTGTGTGTGTTTTGTATTTGTGTAGAAACACAATATATGTTGGGAAAAGTGTTTTTGTTGCTATTTGTTTTTTTGTGTGTATTTAAACCAGCTTCTGAACACTATCCCTTAGATTCTTGCAAGACTGATTCCCCCTCATCCTCATATAACAATACCAGTTTAAATAGTTGGAACGGTTATAGATTGGCGCCCGAACAGGGACCTTTTCGCAAAGTAAGTGTTTCAAGAGTAGTTTGTACTTTTTTGTGTTTTGATGATAATGTGGTGAAAATGTCAGTTTCTTCACGTGTTGTGGGGGATGAGTGTGGGCCCAATCCAGATTTCACTGCTGGACCTTTTGTCACTCGGAGAGATTCACATCCTCTACGAGAGCTCATTACTACCTTCAGTGAGCTGTATATCAACTCTGAAGAAGATAATGATTCCGAGCCCCCACCTGACGATCCATTTCCTCCACCACCTCCTGATGTACCTGACCCGCAATTCTCGCCTCAGTCAGGGGATGAGATAACCCGACGTATTGCAACATTGGAAGCAGACCTTCAGAGTTTATGCTGCTTAAAGGCAGACTTTGTTGATCAGTGCCGTTTGTTGGAGGATAAATTAAACTATAAAATAGAACGAGAGTGTGAGAGGGTTAAAAACCTTCTTGAGCTGAATATTCAGGATTTGGGCAAGTCAGTAGTGGACTGTTTGAAGAGGGGAGATATGCAAATTTATGCCAAGCTAAAATGGTATGCTTCCGTCATGTCTACTCCCATTGTGCCTTCAATTTTAACCCCTACTTTACCACAGTATAGAACTTTTACTGCTCAATCTCAGCAACCTGTACGTGCCAATCCAGACAGTGTTCATGTTCCTCAATATCGTCCTCCTGTTAGAGTTGAATTCCCACAGTTTGGCTCACATTAAGAAAATGACCCCATTTCATTTGTAGAACGTTGTGAAGATTATCTTGCTCTGAGACCTCTCACTGATTCTGAGATTTTAGCTTCACTTACTTCAGTTTTGAAAAGAACAGCTAAGGATTGGTGGCTAGCAGAACGCAGATGTATCTCCACCTGGAGCCAATTTAAGCAAACTTTCCTTCAAGCTTTTTTAAATGATGACTATGAAGTAGAAGCTACTAAATGGCTGTTGGAGAGGAAGCAAGGCCCTAAAGAGTCTATTCGCGATTTTGCCTACCATTACCGAGCCCTATATCTACGGTGGAAGAAGGGGATGACAGAGAAGGAGATTGTCCAGTCCATTTTAAGAAACTGCAACCCATGCCTCGCCAGTCTCTTGAGGGGAACTGTCAAGGAAGTCGGTGAGTTGGTAAGGATTGGAACTCAAATCGAAAGAGATCTGGAAGAAGCCAAGAAATATTGGAGTCAAACCAATGCAGATATACAGAGAAGGAAAACCCAAACTGACAGAGACGTTCACACCAAGTCAAACCCCTCGACCACCCATATCATTCAACCTGTTCTTACCCCTGCTCAGAACAATTGGAAGATGGTGACCCTACCGTTGGTGATCCGTGGAAGATATTTCCAGGCTATGATTGACACAGGGAGTTCACTGACTCTAATGCAAGAATCTTGTTGGAATCAGCTGAAGCACAGGGAACAGTTGGAGTCTAGTCGGGGACATACTTTCCAGCAGGCCAATGAACAAGTTTTAAGTGCCTTAGGATTGTGGAGATGTGACTGTGAGTTACAGCAGAGAAAGTATGCACTGACCATATATATAATGAGGGATGTTGATCTCTCTGTGCCTATAATCCTAGGAATGGATTTCCTTGTGTCATCTGGAATTTGCTTGGATTTTCATAAGGCTCAGTATACACTGTCAGCCACAAATGGATGCCAAGAGGAAACATTTCCATTCATCCCTGTTCATTCTACCAATGCTTTATTGTCCTTTTACTTAGCTTTACCCATACCGGAAGAGTCATCTGAGACCCTCTCACTTATCTATCAGCTAGTTACCAATGCAGACATATCTCTGTAACTAAAGACACGAATTGATCAGCTCATGAAAGATTGGCCCACAGTGTGCACCAATGAAATAGGCCACACCAATATAGTCAAACATCACATCATAACCACTAATGAAGTACCCATTCGCCGGAAAGCCTATCGAGTGTCTCCTGAGAAACAACTTTTCATCGATCAGGAGATAAAGGTGATGCTTGATAAGAAAATAATTCGACCCTCAACATCTTCCTGGGCTGCTCCAATTGTCCTTGTACCCAAAAAAGGAGGAGGACAAAGATTCTATGTTGACTTTAGAGGACTGAATTCAAAGACCTTCCTAGATGCATATCCTATGCCGCAAATACAGGATATGCTTGAGTCTCTTCATGGAGCTGCAATTTTCAGTACCCTAGATCTAAAAAGCGGGTATTGGCAGGTTGAAATGGAACCTGAAAGCATCGCCAAGACTGCTTTCGTTATGTCATCAGGTTTGTTCAAATTTCTTAGTTTACCTTTCGGGCTCAAAAATGCTGCTGCTTCGTTTTAACAATTGATGGAGATAGTGCTGAAAGATTTAAAGGGAAAGAGTTGTTTTGTGTACATCGATGACATTGTGGTGTACTCGAAGACAGAAGAAGAACATTTAACCCACTTGCAAGCAGTATTTCATTGTCTTTTCAAAGCAGGGCTTACTCTCAACCTCCAGAAGTGTGTAGCGTCTGGACCAATCAGACACACCATTTTTCATATCTTATGCAAAAGTCTTTGACGTTTTTGGGACACATGGTATCCAAGGACGGAATCCAAACTGACCCTGCAAAGGTAGAAGCTGTTACTCAATTTCCTATTCCCCAATGTTTGAAGGAGGTACAACGGTTCCTAGGGCTTGCAGGATGGTACCAAAGGTGTATTCCAAAATTTTCTGAGAAAGCTGCACCATTGCATTCTTTAAAAAGAAAAGGAGCAACATGGACTTGGACTGAAGAATGCCAAAGATCATTTGAATTGATCAAACACGATCTAACCAATGCACCTATCTTGATTGCCCCTGATTTGACAAAGCCATTCAAAGTTCAGACTGATGCTAGCGATGTGGGTTTAGGAGCCATTCTGACACAAGAAATGGAAGGGGTAGAACATGTCGTAGCTTATGCTTCACGTCTGTTACAAGGAGCTGAAAAGTCATATTCAGTTTCAGAAAAGGAGTGCTGTGCCGTCATATGGGCTGTAGAGAAATGGAGACCCTATTTAGAAGGCAGACCATTTGAAGTGATTACTGATCATGTGGCTCTCACGTGGGTATTTAATCACCCAAAGCCCTCTTCCAGACTGACCCGATGGGCCATTCGACTGCAAGAATATGATTTCAGTGTCAAGTATCGAAAAGGTCAGTGCAACATTGTGCCAGACACACTCTCGCGTAGTTTTTCAGATGCGGTTTTGTTCCCTCTGATAGCCCATATCAAATCACAGGACTCAGCTACTTCCTTTTCCAGTTTTCCGATAGATTGGTCTGACATTGCTAGAGCACAACAGGACGACTCAGAAGTTCAAGAACTTGCCATTAAAGCCAGGTCACTCACAGATCCTGATCCAACACGTATACATTACTTGTTAAAGAATGGATTTATTTTCCGTAGCACCCAAATTACAGCTAGTCATACCTGCTTGTCTACGGAAAGACTTTCTCGCATATGCCCATGATAACCCATTAAGTGGGCACCTTGGTAGGCTTAAGACTCTACTGAGGTTAGTAGATATCTGTTATTGGTCCACCCTGCGCTCTGACATCTGGAAGTATTGCAAAGAATGTCAGGTCTGTCAACAACACAAACCCTCAATTTCCAAGTTAGCCGGCCATATGCAGTCAACCCCAGTGGTAGAACCTGGGCATATGTTAGGGATCGACCTTATGGGACCGTTATTTCTTAGTTTACCTTTCGGGCTCAAAAATGCTGCTGCTTCGTTTCATCAATTGATGGAGATAGTGCTGAAAGATTTAAAGGGAAAGAGTTGTTTTGTGTACATCGATGACATTGTGGTGTACTCGAAGACAGAAGAAGAACATTTAACCCACTTGCAAGCAGTATTTCATTGTCTTTTCAAAGCAGGGCTTACTCTCAACCTCCAGAAGTGTGTAGCGTCTGGACCAATCAGACACACCATTTTTCATTTGATTTAACAAATCCAATTATTCATTAGATTAACAAACATTCACAGACCCCTCACCCAATAAACATACTGGGTGCCAAGTTGTCTGTGAACGAGGCCCAGGACCCTGGATCAAAGTTAAATGAGCACCTCCTTGTTGTCGTTGACTACTGTTCAAAATGGGTGGAGCTGTTCCCTCTGCGTGTAGCTAAAGCACCTCAAATCGCTCGCATCTTGATAGAGGAGATCTTTACTAGGTGGGGAACTCCGATGTATTTGGTGTCTGATCGAGGAACCAAATTTACTTCCCAACTCCTTAGTCTAGTGTGCAAGCAATGGAGTGTCATTCAGAAGTTGACTACTGCAGCACATCCCCAGACTAACCTCACTGAAAGGGTCAACCGTACTCTTAAGACCATGATCTCGTCCTACGTTCAAGACCACCATCGGCACTGGGACAGATGGTTGGCAGAGTTTCGTTTTGCCATAAACACGGCTTGGCAGGAAAGCACAGGATTCACTCCAGCTGAAGTCACACTGGGTAGGAAACTGAAGGGACCTCTAGAAAGAGCCATTCATAGACCTCCTGATCCAGACAGTCCGGTGTACCCAGTGTTAGAAAGACAAAAGGAGCAGATAAGAACTGTGCAAAGGAACGTGGAACGAGCTCAAGCAAAACAAAGACGATACTATGACCTCCGGAGAAGGTATGCTCATTATCAAATTGGGGATTTAGTTTGGGTTCGCACTCATCCTTTGTCACATGCTAGCGATGGTTTCATGGCTAAACTGGCTGTGAAGTGGAAAGGTCCCGCTAGGATTGTCAAATGTCTTGGCCCTGTTAATTGTTCTGTGGCATTTATAGATGATCCTGATCGTGTTGATACATTTCATGTACAAAATTTGAAGCCATTCTATGGTACTGTTGATAATGTTACCAAATGAGGGGGGATATATGTAACAGTCACAGCTTGTTACATGATTTGATGTATTTCATTTTTAGTGCTTTGTTCATCCTGACCACTAGGGGACACCAATAGCATATACCCATTTGTGAATAAAAGAGGAAGTAATAGAATGAGTGTTAGATTCAATTTGAGTTGCCTCATGGCATCTGCTGTTCTCTAGAGGGTCCTGGTTTGAGAAACATTGGTTTTGCTGCTCAACCGTGAGTTTGTTGCTTGATTCTTCATTTTTTACTTTTGTGTAAAACTTGTGAGGTTTATTGGTTGGGGAAGTCACTTATTTTTTGCCATAAACACGGCTTGGCAGGAAAGCACAGGATTCACTCCAGCTGAAGTCACACTGGGTAGGAAACTGAAGGGACCTCTAGAAAGAGTCATTCATAGACCTCCTGATCCAGACAGTCCGGTGTACCCAGTGTTAGAAAGACAAAAGGAGCTGATAAGAACTGTGCAAATAAACGTGGAACGAGCTCAAGCAAAACAAAGACGATACTATGACCTCCGGAGAAGGTCTGCTCATTATCAAATTGGGGATTTAGTTTGGGTTCGCACTCATCCTTTGTCATGTGCTAGCTATGGTTTCATGGCTAAACTGGCTGTGAAGTGGAAAGGTCCCGCTAGGATTGTTAAATGTCTTGGCCCTGTTAATTGTTCTGTGGAATT
>NW_015647058.1:20099-69707 GCF_001515625.1 Sinocyclocheilus rhinocerous
GGGACAGATGGTTGGCAGAGTTTCGTTTTGCCATAAACACGGCTTGGCAGGAGAGCACGGGATTCAATCTAGCTGAAGTCACACTGGGTAGGAAACTGAAGGGACCTTTAGAAAGAGCCATTCATAGACCTCCTGATCCAGACAGTCCGGCGTACCCAGTGTTAGAAAGACAAAAGGAGCAGATAAGAACTGTGCAAAGGAACGTGGAACGAGCTCAAGCAAAACAAAGACGATACTATGACCTCCGGAGAAGGTCTGCTCATTATCAAATTGGGGATTTAGTTTGGGTTCGCACTCATCCTTTGTCATGTGCTAGCTATGGTTTCATGGCTAAACTGGCTGTGAAGTGGAAAGGTCCCGCTAAGATTGTCAAATGTCTTGGCCCTGTTAATTGTTCTGTGGAATTTATATATGATCCTGATCGTGTTGATACATTTCATGTACAAAATTTGAAGCCATTCTATGGTACTGTTGATAATGTTACCAAATGAGGGGGGATATATGTAACAGTCACAGCTTGTTACATGATTTGATGTATTTCATTTCTAGTGCTTTATTCATCCTGACCACTAGGGGACACCAATAGCATATCCCTATTTGTGAATAAAAGAGGAAGTAATAGAATGAGTGGTAGATTCAATTTGAGTTGCCTCATGGCATCTGCTGTTCTCTAGAGGGTCCTGGTTTGAGAAACATTGGTTTTGCTGCTCAACCGTGAGTTTGTTGCTTGATTCTTCATTTTTTACTTTTGTGTAAAACTTGTGAGGTTTATTGGTTGGGGAAGTCACTTATTTGAATGTTTTGTGGGTTGTATTTGTTTGGTGAGTTGGTTTGAAAGTTAATGAGTTGTTTTCTTTTGTAGAGGACTCTATGTATCCTACCACTTTGTGTTACTATGTGGAGTGCATAACTATGGATCTTAGGTGCAGTTTTGCAACCGCCTAAGGATTTATTCCAAGGGTTTCTGGCTTACCCCAACAAGGACCACTGCTCCATTTTGTCATTTCATCAGTTGGCCCTTCAACAGATAAGACTTTATAACTGACTGCTCTCCTTTACCAAATGGTTTCTTTCTTCAGCATCTTTGTTGGACATTTCATACACATATATTCCTGCCTTTATTTGGTCATTGCCTATATCTATTTTGAATGTTTTATGTTTTTTGAATGTTTATGCGACGGTAGTGTGTGTGTTTTGTATTTGTGTAGAAACACAATATATGTTGGGAAAAGTGTTTTTGTTGCTATTTGTTTTTTTGTGTGTATTTAAACCAGCTTCTGAACACTATCCCTTAGATTCTTGCAAGACTGATTCCCCCTCATCCTCATATAACAATACCAGTTTAAATAGTTGGAACGGTTATAGATTGGCGCCCGAACAGGGACCTTTTCGCAAAGTAAGTGTTTCAAGAGTAGTTTGTACTTTTTTGTGTTTTGATGATAATGTGGTGAAAATGTCAGTTTCTTCACGTGTTGTGGGGGATGAGTGTGGGCCCAATCCAGATTTCACTGCTGGACCTTTTGTCACTCGGAGAGATTCACATCCTCTACGAGAGCTCATTACTACCTTCAGTGAGCTGTATATCAACTCTGAAGAAGATAATGATTCCGAGCCCCCACCTGACGATCCATTTCCTCCACCACCTCCTGATGTACCTGACCCGCAATTCTCGCCTCAGTCAGGGGATGAGATAACCCGACGTATGGCAACATTGGAAGCAGACCTTCAGAGTTTATGCTGCTTAAAGGCAGAATTTGTTGATCAGTGCCGTTTGTTGGAGGATAAATTAAACTATAAAATAGAACGAGAGTGTGAGAGGGTTAAAAACCTTCTTGAGCTGAATATTCAGGATTTGGGCAAGTCAGTAGTGGACTGTTTGAAGAGGGGAGATATGCAAATTTATGCCAAGCTAAAATGGTATGCTTCCGTCATGTCTACTCCCATTGTGCCTTCAATTTTAACCCCTACTTTACCACAGTTTTTTGTTGCTGTTTTTTTTTTTGTGTATTTAAACCAGCTTCTGAATGCTATCCCTTAGATTCTTGCAAGACTGATTCCCGCTCATCCTCATATAACAATACCAGTTTAAATTGCTGGAACAGTTATAATAAATAAATATATATATATATATATATATACACACAAACTGAAAATGTAAAAACATTAAAATAAAAGCTAATTTAACATATTAATAAATAAATAATATATGTGTATATAAAAAAACACTGAGCCCAACCTGGTTCCATAGCCTAAAAGTTCCCAAGCAAAAAGTTCCCAAAACCCCTCTAAAACCAACCTACAGACGAGTCTGGGAGTCCTGCAAAAACCAAATAGGCTTAGGCTGGCTTAAGATATATTTCTTAGCAGGGTTTGGTTATACAAAAGATCAAATGTAGTAAAAGTAGCTCAATCTTTGGGTGAACTATTCCTCAAAAACAGTGGTTCTCAACCTTTTTTACTCCAAGGCCCCCCTCCTCTCTGAATCAATACTGCAAGGCCCCCCAACCTTTTCTAATCACAAAAATCGTTGTATTCTATTGTTATTACTTTTCAATTCCATGTAATTATTTGTAAACAAAATATTTTTTTTAAACAAAATTCAAGATAGATTTAAACATCCAGTGTACTTTTATGCAAATATACTTTGCAAAAATGTCACTGCAGATATTCTTTACAACTTAAAAGTACTTAAAAGTATGTAAAGCTCAGTTATACAGTAGCCTAACTTTAACAAATAAGCACAATTCAACCTGCCATGCCAAACAAGACCACAGGGAGATGCCAAAGACTGCATATAAACAACTATACGGATCCATTCAGAATCACTAAACACACCAAAATACAAATGAAAAATAGAAACATTCTGATGAAATGAAAAAATGAAGAAAGAAAAAAAAAACATTCTGAATGTGTGGATCTGAAGGCAGGTCGATGTCACCAGTGATGATCTTGTCTGTGTTTGGAGCGTCTGATGCCCATATGCACATAAACACCACTGATCCTCACAAACTTCTCCAAAACATGCTTCTTCACCGAGCATCCATTATAAAACACTCGCTGTACATTAATTTTAACAACATGAATATAATGAACTGTTCAAGCAGAAATATTATGTTATAGCACAGACTATAGAAGGGACTTTGGTTACAGTGATCAGTGCGCAGAGAGCACACATACACAGTTTGTTTGCGCATTAATGTGCAACTCCTGTATGTCACTGTAATCGTCTTTACCTTGATTACAATCGTCATCCATCAAAACTTTACTAGCACGACACTGGTTTGCTTCATACAGTCGAGAGCTGTAGTTTGCATATCATATGCTCATGCAGCGGTCGGGTGTTTTGAACCGCCGTTCAGTCTGTATTTCACACCGCACAATGAGAAACGACTTGAGCTGCTCCGAAACACAGAATGTCACAAAATAGGCCTAAGTAGCCTACAAGAGAGGTGGTGCTGTTATTTATTTATTTTTATATCAATCATAAAATTAGTGAATTGAATATACTTAAATTTGAAGTTATCTCGCGCCACCCCCTCCCCCTGCGGGATCACTGAGCCCCCCAAGTGGGGTTGGGTGGGGTGGGGCCCCCTCCCCACAGTTGAGAACCACTCCTCTAAGACAACAACTGCACAATCATTGACAGTAGTTTTGATTCTTCTATAAATATGAAGAAGGCATTTTTCTTAGTATGTATTAATCACATTATTTTTCCATTGCGTAATGAATTACATCAACAAACGCACTAAACACACTCATACAGTTGAGGTAGACTAATATCTGGAGGAGAGCACTCTACCCTTTGGAAAATAAGTGAAAAAAGAAAGAGTAATTCTCACTCAAGCTTCTATTTATCACAGGTCAGTGTTTGACATTCTAAATTTGCTGAGACATTCAGCCGCCGCAAACGTGGGCCGATACATTTACAAGTCCTCTCTCGCTCAGAGATCTTTATTTAGAGAAATCAACAAGGAGCAACAATGCTGAAACGCAGAAGAATGAATGTGACCTTTTCCAAACGAAATCAAGCCTGACATGCATTAAATTAATATCACAAATCAGTTTGAGTGATTTGCTTATTTTGTACACAATCATTTTAGTTGGCAGAATCTGCTCTGCCATGTATCCAGGCAACCGAGTCGTGTGTTTGTGACCCCTTTGGGAATAACAGTGAAAGGGAAGATGTACATTTAAATTAGGTTAAAACGACATTTTGTTTCTGCTCTACATTTCTTTTTATCACCAGTCCATTAGCTCCTGTCAGGTCTGTCATTCACTCAATCTGCTTTCCTTTATATTAAGCCTCTTTGCCTGTCACACTGTACTTAACGCAAACAAAGCGACGGAAGGAGGAATCCTCAAAAGTGGAGCATCGCCGTGATTGAGTTTGGGTTGGCGTGCAGCCCCGAGGCCCTGAGCGCGGACACCGTTTTTTTTACGCACGTCCTTGAGACGCTTTCACAACCGGCCTTAAGTGCAGCCGCGCCGATGTGAACAGGTGAATGCACTCGTGCTGTGAAGCGTCCAGGTAAGTGGCCCACTTTCCCGCTTAGAATGGTGATGTCATGACCTGGTACTGAAAAACACCTGGGGGAACAAGCTTCAGAGTGTGAATGAGATCTGTCAGTCGGAAAAACACAATGACACATGGACAAGAAGCTGACCTTTAGCCGTCACTGCTGGCCTGTTGTGAAGCACTGTCAAAAAGATGTCTTTTAAATAAACCAAAGCTTGAAAACACTTTGCCTGCAACTCGTCTCTGGTAATCCACTACAGTTAAGTTGTGTGGGCCTGACAGTGTTTCTGGCTAAGACTGAAAATTTTGCCACAAACAAGACTTGAAACATTTATTTCTGATGCCTTTTACACACACACACACACACACACACACACACAATAATTATTGTGTGTATACATTACCTTGGAAATAAATGACAAAGTAAGTTTCAGCTGACGTCCTAAAATTACTAAAACTGAATAAAAAAAATACAACTTAAAAGAAATATAAAAAACGAATAAAAATGCACAAAATTACCTAAAAAAAATTAAAACTCGAAATTTAAAATAAAAGCTAATTCTAAATATTTTGTTAAAAATAACACATTTATTTAGCAAGGATGCATTAATCAAAAGTGACAGTTAAAACATGTATAATGTTACAACATATTTCTGTTTTAAATAAATGCTGTTCTTTTGAACTTCAATGAATCCTAAAATAAAAAAAATCATGTTTTCCACAAAAATATTAAGCAGCACAACTGAATGATCATTTGACACTAAAGACTGGAGTAATGATGCTGAAAATTCAGTACTGCATCACAGGGAATACATTACATTTTAAAAGATATTCAAAGAGAAAAAGGTTATTTTAAATTCTAATATTTCTAAATTGATTTTGTAATTTTGATCAAATAAATGCAACCTAGGTGAGCATACAAGACTTCTTTCAAAAATGTTTTAAAAATCTTATATTGACCACAAAGCACCAAAGTGGCTGCAGTTCTGCAATTCTGGCTCAATATTTAGTATTTTGCCTTTTTTTTTTTTTTTTTTATAAAATAAAAAGTTTCGAAATTCAAAATCATAACCTTCACCAAATCCTGATTTACATTACAGCTAGCTGTTCTGTAGACTATTTTTGATGTGTTGACACCGAATTATCCAAGTGGAACACACTGGTGGTGTTGAGTCCTTATTACACATAAAAAGGTCCATAAAATGTCCATAAAAGTGCTCCCCAACTCAGTTCGCTCACTTGAAAACACCACCAACTGCTCATAAATCAATGCTCTTTCATGAGAAAAAAGGTTATTGCAGACATTCAGAAATAACACTTCTAATGACATAACATTACTTCAGATTAAAGTTTGAAGTGTTTTTGACAGCTCTGAAATTATGAAATGAGATTCATGAAAACGCTCTCTATATATATTCTCTAGGCTCTCTCTATAGGTTCTGTATTCTCTTTCCTGTCAAATAATGAAATTACACTTCATTTTTCTATACATCTAAAAAAAAAAATGTAATTGAGCTATTCGTTAAGTTCCTTATCAAGTAATTCAGAATACTATATCAGACTACAAGCATTTAGCGGAGCCTGATGCCAGTAACACCTGTCGAGGCTAAGCAAGTGTGGGCAAAGATAACCTGAGAAATCTTTCTTGACTTTCTGTCATCATTAAAATTCCCAGGGCACTTCTTGCAGGAAAGCTAGGGTGATAACCTGGCACCTTGGACAAATTTCCCACTGTGGCCTATTGCTTATAGCCTCCTCCATCAAAGAGAAAATTCTCCCCTGCCCTTCGATGATAAGTGGTGAGTGCCCATGGCCAGCCTGAGTACTTCTGCAAGCTTTACAGTGTAATTACATATGGAAGTGCCCAGTAAAATAATGAACAACATGCACTTTTATGTAATTATGTTGTGGAACAGTCTGTGATTGTTGTTGTTGTTAATTATATTAATTAAAAGTAATTCATTAGCAACATGGGATCCATAATGTAAAGCATTGTAGAGTGATTTAGTATCTACTAATACTACAGCTCCTGCATTTTATGGATTTTTACTAAGAAATCGCCAGACTGACACACTAATTCCTCATGGATCCTGATTATACAAGTGACATTGATGAGTTTTCAAAACGCTGTTAAAATTGACAGCTTTTAGAGAAAAGTTTCATAATGCCACTTCAGACTTGAGGGATCCGCAAAAGGCCATTTTCACAAAATGAATGTATTCAAACAAGACATCAAATGTTCTCCCCAGTGAGGAAATTACTACAAGGTTTTATAGTGTTTTATAAGCTCCAGCAATTTTGAACATTGTTTTAGGCGGAACGGCATTGTCTACGGTTTATGAATCTCTACTTTTAAAGAGATTTTAAGCTTCAGCAATTACGAAACTTGGTAAAAAGTCTAAAATGAAAACTCCAAAAGTACAATCATGCTTTACAACGGGTCCAAAACTCAGATCAATTGAAATCTCCTTCCCTTTAAAACCATTTAGTGGTCACAAATATGTTATTTGCTGAGTGCAAAATAGCATCTACATTTTAAAAAGCTGTTATTTGCATCACAATACTATCAAATGATGTTTCCCCAACATCATTTTAAGGTGGCTCATTCAATTTCAAGACTTTGTTTTCGGTGGAAAATGCTTATTGTTAAAATGCCATGTTTTATTTACATTTAAATGATGTGTTCTTACAAACTATCGCAGAGAATTAAGTTCATGGTTTTCTAGTTGCGGCACAAACTTACTTTTTGCTGTGAGCAATTATGACAGCTTTGTTTTTTTTCCTGTGCTCCAAATATTCTCTCTATAAACAATAATCTCTGTTTAAATGTCAAAATGCTTCCATATTTGGTTCTCGCTGCTCCAAGTCTCTCTTGACCTTCAACCCCAGCCAAGTCTTAATGGCCTTTTCTCCAACCGTAAACAGACGGAATATTTACAGTATACCTACTCTTCTTCTGTTTCTTCAGAAGAGCATGACCACAGTTCACTGTAAGGTCGGTCCACCTCTTATTCCGCTCCGTGAACATCCCTCTCATGCCGCAGGGCTGCAGGGTGTGTCTGAGGAGGCGGTATGAAGGGAGGTCAGCACATCTGGCCGTGCTCTGCATAGGTTGAAACTGCTGCAGGAAGGTGAGGATGAGGTGAGGATTTTTTCAAAGTACAATGCTATTATTTAAGATTTTGGAATAGAAAACGTTCTCTTATTAAAGATTAGAAAGATATTCTGAAGAATATTCAATATTGGATCCCATTGACGTCCATTGTATGGACATAAAACCCAAACACCTTTTGTGTGTGTGTGTGTGTGTGTGTGTGTGTTGCACAGACACATTTTTAAGTCAAATTGTTGAAATAAGATTTATACTTAAAACAATATATTTTTTTTCCAAGTTCTTTTTTGAAATAAGAAATGTATTTGGGAAGCAGCACTGCATAATATATTAAGACTTATTTTCAGATCATGTATTTTTAATACAAGTGTACTTTATCTTTCTGGGCTGGCAGATTTTTATTTTTAAATATAAACAAGTTAAAAAACAACAAGTGAAAAATATTTGCAGTAAGACTGGATACAACAGACTGACAGACACACACACACAAAACAAGTCTTTATAACCTATGCATTGTTGCTTCTCCACTAAATGTGTATTGTTTCAAGGATTTTTAGATATTTTGACCAGAAAACAAGTAAAATAATAAGAAACTCATCAAATAAGAAAAAAACTTTTTATAAAGCCATTTTTGCACAATGATATCTACATGCAGCAACATAGGTGGGGTGTAAAAGAATGAAGGGGAAGAACAAAATTAGCATTATGTTGCTAACCAGATTCAATCTCACATTTCCCACATAAGCATCATAAGTTTTGTGTTTTGCTCTACAGCATTCAAAGCCAATGCTGGTTAATTAAGATTTGACAGATGAACTCGCACCTCCATTAGACTGGTCTATTAATTAACGTTGTGTCAGTTGTGATAATACTTTAGAGTGTTATGGACGTCACTATGTTTGGCATTTAATTTCTGTCACTATATAGTTACAGGTGATATTCACAGTTAACCTGAGAATAGAAATGCTGCTTGACTTTGGTAATTTGTTCATACAGATGGATATGAACTCTTTTCACATTTCCAGGGTTCTCAGAGTAGAAGTTGTCATAGTCGGGTAAACTTCTATAAAACTTCCAAAAAATAGAATATAAAGAGATTACATTGAAAATAAAAATGTTATAAACTTTGCTTTATACTCTTAAAAATAAAGTTTCTAAAAGGTTTCTATTATTTCATTTTTTTTGCAGTGATGCTATAGGAGAACTGTTTTGGGTTCCCCGAAGAACCTTTCAGTGATCAGTTATTAAAATGATATATTTTTTCTCAGTATGAAGAACATTTTAATAATCTAAAGAAACTTGTTCCACTATAAAGAACATTGTGTGTATTTGAAAGGTCCTGGAGATGAAATCATAGATGCCAAAGAACCTTCATTTTTTTATGTACGATGTCATTAACTGTGGAAACATGTCATCACAGTCTGTGAAAAGGGTTCATAGTATGAACAGGACGATTTGAGAGTCACTTCAGGTTTGAATCCTGAACACTGACTGTGTAAATGCAGAACACGCACTAATTGCTAAGCCACAACTCAAGACAGTCCAGCATATCTGAAGCAATTTTACCATGAATACATTGTGTGCTCAGAGTTCAGATGAAATTTTGTGTTCAGGATACCCTTTCTCTTAAGGTGCTGCTCACGACGAGGTGAAGGTAATGCCTTCGGCGGCAGATAATACCCTGACACTGCGCTCCCAACACTTTCTGTTACAACATCAAAGAGGTACAGATCAAGTAAACACAGAGCACATTACATCAAAGCAAAAGACTTCATGTTCATACCCCCTGACTCCCTCTTCCTCTCTCTTTTCAAACACCTGCATTTACTCTGTAAATAGGGCCAGTCGTGGTTATTTTGTTTTTCCACTCTCCTCGGCTCGGAAAATCGTGTTCTGGCTGCTAGGGAAATGTTTTCTTTGTTCCCAGCCAGAAGACAACGAAACTCCGCCGAGTGCTTTGGTGAATATTATCCGACGGAACATGCAACGTATGTGCAGAAGCATATAAAGTACCACATGCACCTGGGTACCGATGTACACGTGTTCCATATATTAAAGTCCGAGATAAACCTATGCCGCAAAGTTGGAGCCGGTGGATTCATATATTATCAGGATGTTCCGCTGGTGGAATGGGATCATATCTTCAAAGTTGGTCCAGATTGACATTCAGCTACATTCAGAGTGTGTGTGTGCGATAAACTGGCAAATGAGACTGTGAGAAGCATGCGATTCAGGCGAAAACACGTACGCAAACCTGATATCCCGCAAAACTAGGTGCGATGGGTTTGCGAAAGACAACAGGGTAACATGCATCACCAGCTGAGGATTTGTACAAAGAGTCAATTGTTAACAACTAATTACAGACGCTCACTGCAATCATGAATTAATAGCGTTCCAAGGGGCAGAAATAATCCTAATGGAAAAAAGCAGCTTAAAATGATACCAAACCTAGAGAAATGTGCAAATAGACACTGCTTGCACTAATCCACTCAAATCTGTGATATTGATTCAAAAGCATTTTTCTCTTCTTTTCCTTTTCTCTTCTTTATGACAAACCATTTCATTAGACCACTGTATCGTTAAGAGGCTTAATATGCTGTTTCCTTGCCGGCTGTCTTCTCTGCGTTTGGAGCGTGGGTAAAAAAATGAGCATGATAGACATTAAAGCAGAGCTCTATCACTGTTGGCCATGTTGGTTTGAAGAGAGACTCACCGCAGATCCACACAGATGTAATCCTACTAAACAACCCGATGGCAGATAGCCTAGAAGGTAGAAAACAAGCATCTGCTGGAGGAGTAAACACAACGGCAGGGAAAGTGGTGAAACGTGGCTGGGAGCATGTACAGAGACATTAAACATATCTCTGAGAAAGGGAGACGAGACACAGAGAGAGAGATCTCAAAAGCAAGTAAGATGACTAACTTGATCACCAACTACTTTGATATTCAAGTTAAGACATGTCAGGACCTGTCGTATTTTTCTTGTTGGTAATTGCTGTGGATGACAGCGCGTGATGTGCAGGACTGAAGTGCAGAGGTAAAATCACTTGTACTAGCTCAACTAGCGCAAAAATACCAATGTAACGGGTTCGATATCAATGGAACAGGTAAGAAATCTGTTAAGAGCTGTTCACATAGTAAGCGTTCTTGCAAAATCGAACAGATGCAGAGAAAGTCGCAAGGAAGTTGACAAAACAGTAATAATTGTTGAAAAGTTTGAAACGTCTGTTTAGTATGTTTACCCAATCAAATGATTAAAAGACAGATTGCAAGAATAATTCCTCTATGAATGGCTCATAAGTTGTCTTGGCTAAAACATGGTGCCATGGTTCGCGAATTCCTTGAGGGAACAGTAGGGGGTTCATGAGTTGACTAAAACTAATGAATGAAATCATGAAAATATAAAATTAAAATAAATAAACAGGACTGCACAATTAATCAAAATAAAAATGAAATTGCAATTATGGCTTAACAAATTAACAAATTGCAGACGTTTGCAATTTGGCTGCTGTACTGCGTGTTTCAGATCGAAGAGCGGCACTGTGTTCATTTACACACCAGCAGCTCATGATCCGGTAGTTTCAGCATCACTGATAAAGTGCACTGATGAACTTGTTTGTTTCTTTGGTTACTGATTAATGAGAGTCCTCAGTCCAGGTGTCTAGTTAGTTTTTCCCTTTGTTTTACTCTGTATAAGAAGCCAGCAGTTTCTGTTTGTCATGGTCCTGATTGCGTTAGAGCCTATGTTTAAGTTCACTGTGTTATGTGGTTGTAGGTTTTGGCTAAATGTTCTTCTGTTTGGTTCCTTGAGTAATAAACTATAAGCCTCCAGGATATCTCCTTCGTCGTGTGCTCCCTTGCAGCCACATACTTGTGACAGTAACTTTAGTATTGTAAAATAATAGAATTATATTAAAATAATTATTGTAATTTTTCAAAGTACCATTCTATAATTACAATAGTAATATATTTTGTCTTATTTTTGTATATTTAGCATTAATAATAATATTAATAATAATAAAAGTAAACAATTTTACTGATAATCGTAAATCTGTGCCTTTGTATATTATGAAATATAAAAAAATGTTTAAAAAAAAGTATAATTTATCTAGTTTTATTAATCCGTTACATTTATAAATATATTTTTGTTATACAATTATTTATATTATTTAATACAACTTAAAATGTTAAAAATGTGTTAGTATTCATATAAATGAAAAATAATATTTGGGATATAAAAATATAATAAGAATCAATCAATCAATCAATCAATAAAAAATTACCTGCATGCCAAGTATAACACTACTGTTAATAATGTGCTAAGAATAATATGATATTTTACTCTCAAAAGTGGACTGCTTCAACACTGCATGGTAAGGACACAGTGTAACTGAGGTTATTCTGTCTGTACTCAAGCTGCTCTCAAAGTTGCCTGATGCCTAAAGCACAAAGTCACGACATACAGAATTCATAAGTCACTTCTTTCTAGTCTGATACTCTCCTGTCTGTCCTACAACCTACAAACAGTTTCTGGCCTGTTGGATCATCCAGAGGGGAACCAAGGTGGGTCATGTCCTGAATCCAGCTGGAGGAGGGTCAGGTTTCTGCTTGACACCCCAATCATCAAAGCATTACAGCTGAAGTCCAAAAAAAAAAAAAGAAGAAAAAATATTTTACACAGCAGAACATAAATAATATAAAAGGGATGGAATTTGTATTGAATTCACAGAGCTTAAAGGGATAGTTCACCCAAAAATGAAAATTTGATGTTTATCTGCTTACCCCCAGGGCATCCAAGATGTAGGTGACTTTGTTTCTTCAGTAGAACACATTTGATGATTTTTAAGTCCAACCGTTGGAGTCTATCAGTCTTATAATGCATGGCAATGGTAACAAAATCTATGAGAGTAAAAAAAACATGCACAGACAAATCCAAATTAAACCCTGCGGCTCGTGACGACACATTGATGTCCTAAGACATGAAACGATCGGTTTGTGCCAGAAACCGAACAGTATTTCTCTCATTTTTTACCTCTAATTCACCACTATGTCCAACTGCTTTGGGCGCGCGCAGGCATCCGGTGCGTGAGGTGTGTACGCGCTCTGGCATAGTTTACGCAAGCGCCGGAAGTGATCTCTCGCGCGTATACGTCACTCATTGTTTACACAGTGCACAGTCATTGTAGGTACGACGGCTAATCAAAATGGTACTTACTTGCGCTTATCCGGATTGTTCAAATCGACTTCTGAGCCTGCTCGCCTGAGAAGTTATGGTTGATTGCTCTTCGGCTGGATATCAACACACTGTGACGAGTCGGCTGCCTCCCCCTAATTATCAGCATCACCCCGTCCCTTAATCGCCGCCCTTCGCCAGGCTCCCGACATGAGTGGGTGCGTGAGAGAGGAGGGGCGCTGAAATAGCCAGGGCTGGCGGCGTGTGATGGGGCACACCTGAACCGAATGGAGCCTCATCGCCGCCGTTGTTTAAATGCCGAGCGCGCCGCTCCTCGGGAGACCGGTCTCTTCCCTGTGCATGCACGTTGGTGTCCTCGTGGGTCCAGGAGGGGTGCGTAGAGAGACTCCCGTGCCGCCAGAGTCGTGAGCTGCCGGACCCGCAGTCTGGACGAGAACCGCACCCGTTACACGGCCGTCGGGC
This sequence comes from Sinocyclocheilus rhinocerous, assembly GCF_001515625.1. Taxonomy (NCBI): domain Eukaryota; kingdom Metazoa; phylum Chordata; class Actinopteri; order Cypriniformes; family Cyprinidae; genus Sinocyclocheilus; species Sinocyclocheilus rhinocerous. The sequence continues at coordinate 33,384 of NW_015647058.1, forward strand.
AAGGATGCTGGTCCGTCTAGTTCCTTCAAGCGCCGTGGGCAGAGAGAAGGACGAAGCCGCTGATAGAAGCCGCCCCTCGCGCCCCGGACCGGAGAAGGGAGCGTGTGCGGCCGCCGGACTCCGCCCCTTACCTGGACCCTTCCTTCCTTCCTAACCACTGCCTTTCCCTTCACGAACCTTGCAGCACGACGAGGACACCAGATCCCCTGTTTATTTTGGACACTTGATTCCCTTTTTTCTGGACACTGTTTATTTTCTGTTAATAAACTGTGTCTGTCGCTTGCTCCTCCCGCGACAACACACCCATTAACATAAACCACACCAAAGCGCGTACACACCTCACGCACCGGAAGCCGTGCGCGCACACAAAGACAGTTGGACATAGTGGTGAATTAGAGGTAAAAAATGAGAGAGATACTGTTCGGTTTCTGGCACAAACCGATCGTTTCGTGTCTTAGGACATCAATGTGTCGTCACGAGCCGCAGGGTTTAATTTGGATTTGTCTATGCATGTTTTTTTTTTATACATATATTTTGTTACCATTGCATTGCATTATAAGACTGATAGACTCCAACGGTTGGACTTAAAAATCATCAAATGTGTTCTACTGAAGAAACAAAGTCACCTACATCTTGGATGCCCTGGGGGTAAGCAGATAAACACAAAATTTTCATTTTTGGGTGAACTATCCCTTTAACGTTTTGGCTGAAATGTCAGAATAGATGTCTGGAAGAAAACTAATCTCCCTCTGACTTTTTCGCATTGTCCTCTGTCTCAACTGACATGTTTTAGCAACCTTTACAGGGCATCTATGCACGGACTACCCAGCTTACATCTAGACTAGCTCTTCTTTAATTAACTCACAGGATGCTCTGTTTGACCCGCTGTGTGTGCTCTGAAGGGGATGACACCAGGCATGTTGCACCAGAGTTGGTAATTGTCACAGAAAAAGACTCATTCTTTATTCTCTCTAAATTAAGTCATCTCTCTTTTTCTTCAAATTAATCCACTCCATCTAAACCTTCATGGCCCCTCCCCCTCATAACAGAAACCCCTCCCTTTTACTCTATTCCTCATGCTCATTAAACTATAATGTGGTTTTAATCAGCTCATCACCTCTGGAATAGATCTGTGGAGACCATTTCTCCTCTCAGAGGAAAACTGTACTGCTCAAAGGGTCTTTTATAGCACAGGAGACTTTAAAAATACGTTTCATATGAGTAGCGACATTGATGTTTCTCCTACAGTTCCTATGAGAAATACAAACACTCGCATTTTCGTTGGATAAACATACAGCCCGTCCCATATTACACAACTGGTTTAGCTAATGTGCATTTTAAATATGTAAAAAAACGCACATTACATTTGAAGGAATATTACATGTTCAGTACAAGTTAGGTTCATTCAGACAGCATTTCTGGCATAATGTTGATTACCTAAAAAATAATTTGGAGTTGGACTCTAAAATGTTTATTTATAATTTGGTGACATAATTGTTTTTGAGAAAAACATGCAGCTTACAATTTTATAAAAGCACTTACATAATTTAAACTTACATATTTAATACACATGTATAATAGTAAAAAATAAATAAATAAATAATGGAATGGTTTTTTGAAAAATTAATAATATCAGTATTGTCTTTTTTGTTGAATATCATATTTGATATACTGTTGGAGGATATGAAGCTCGTATTAGAGATGGAAAAACACCAGTTTTATTCAAAGGCTCAAACTGAGCAAAGATATGTATTTGGTGCAATTTCTAATATTTATATTGCCAAAATGTAAGATGAAATTCTGATAGCTTGTAATATAAATCAGTTGGATCTTTATACGAGTGTAACACACTACTTACATACGAAATCAGTTGTCACTCTATATTTCCCAATGATATGTCTTAGTCAGATGATATTTAAGTGCTTAGTTTTATGATCAAAGCTTTGTTTCTTGCTTCTTCCTTTTTTCTTTTTCTTTTTTTATGAGGGATTTTCCTACAAAATTATGTATGGATAATCAAGTAAACCTTAGTTGCTTTAGTCCAGTTCACTTTGAAATATTACTAACAATATAAAAGTTATTCTTATATATTTTTTTTATAAAACAGTAAATAATTCACACACACACACACAAAAACCCAACCTGAAGGCGGATACTGCAAGGTCTAACTATAAAAGTATAAACTATCAATCAGATGAGAGAAGGCATGTATTAGATTATGTGCAACAGGTTTTATAACAATGTTTTGATCAAGCTGATAATTTAGAGGCCTTAAACATTTGAGTATCAAATATGATACAATAGGATTTATAGAGTTAAACTGTAAAGATGCGTAAATTATTGGTGCTGTGTCGTCATGGCAACAAAGTTAGAAAATGTTATTAATCAATATTCCACTTTAAAAAATGACGTTAATACACATGTTTTTATATCTTGTGGCTATATTATTGCAACATAGTTTTTTATATGCTTGGCCCCAGTCTTTCATTGTAACATAGATTTGTTATTTTTCTTTAAAGAAAAGAAGGTACAAGTGGGAAATAATTTCTCTGCCAATCAATATTATGTCAGAAATGCTGTCAGAATGTTCTCGGAATATTCCTTGTCTCTCTCCTTTGCATTTAATAGCATTGCTGTCTTGGAGAAACAATTGAGATATTAAGATCGCAATTGTAATTTTTCTTTCTTATGGGCTTTTCCCTTTCTCCTCTGTGAGGTAAATAACTACTGTACACTGCCTGAGAAAATACAAGGCCAAACCTTTCTCCTTTGTTTTTGACCAAACTATGAAAGCACCCAGAGGCAGGAAGCGTAAATAAAGTAAATTGCTATAGGATGCCATAACATGAGGCTGTTTGAAATAGAGGGTGAAGTGACAGTCATTTAAAAGCTCATCTGGCTGGGCTGGCATGGCGTTACTCAACAAGACAAATGGCTGGAGTAGTCAGCTTGCTGTAGTGGCTTCACCAGCAGACAAAGGAAACCTACTTAATAGATATTACAAAGCAAAGCGAGAAAGTTCTGCACTACTCTGCTCACACAAGCTATTTCTTAAAGGCCGCCCATGTTTCTTTCCCTGCAATATCTCTCCTCTTTTAGCCATCTCGGCATGCTGCGTTTTCTCTAAAGCTTTCATCACCTCTCCTCCCCAGCTGCCTTCAGCATCGCCTACACACAGCTGCTTCGAGCATGACTTCCTGGGCAGATGCTTCCTCTGGACACTACAATAGAGAGAGTTCAATGTGCATGATACTGACAAGGACAGCGCTGTATATTTAACTGCAGTCAAGTAGGAGGAAAATATAGAGACTTCATCTATTACGGGGAAAGGTGTTGCTTCAGCTATCGGCACTTTGGCCCTAACTACACTCGCTTAAAACAAACTTTTCACACTCTCGCTAGATAAAATTGTCCAATAACAAAGTTCAACAGTGTATATATTCATACATCACAGGAGAATTCTATCATGTTTTTTGAAAACCAAGAGTATTTCCAGCACATTTTAAATTCTGTATTGTATGACGATGGCATAAATTACGTTCTGGCATCTTGCACATTTGGTATTCGCTATTTTTAACCAAAGTGATATTACAGCGACCAAAGATTCATTATATTCTGCGATTTTTAACTAAACCACCATCAACAGAGCCGTCGTGTTTTGTTTATGTTTGGAAGGCTACTTCGCAGAGAGCACTCTTGAAGGGTTGCCATGTCCACTTATTATAAGTGACACTTTTTAAGTGTCTTTGAGCTTGTTGTTTGGGCTCATAAAGCGATCCAGTTTACATTTGGATTTCAGTTTATTGTGGGAATGTTATTATTTGCTGTTTTTTTTTTTTTCAACATCTGGCTACATTAGTGAGTCAAAAATGTACCCTGTGATCTCCTGTACTGCGCATACAGAAGAAACACAACTCGGATATGCGTTAAAAGAAGTCATTAACAGCTAGTTGTTCGATTCATTTCATACACACTGCGTAAAATTTTTGTAAATGCGGTTGTCATTGAATTTTTTGGGAGTCAAATCGGTTGTACAATGCGGTTGTCACTCCCGTAAATGACTGAACTGTGTGTGTACAGAACAAAATTAAGCACTAAAAGGTGAACTGACAACCGAATTTAGCTGCAGTGTGTACATGGCCAATGATCACCTACTTTGTCTACCTAAGGCTAATTTCACAATACAAGGCCAAACCATTCTTCATTGTTTTTGACCAAACTTCTATTTAGCCCATGAAAAACAGTAACTTGTCCAGTAACAATGTTCAACAGTAGATATTCATACTTCACAGGAGAATTCTGCCTCTTTTTTTCCTGAAAATAAAGAACATTTCCACTATATCTCAAAATATGTATTGTTTCATATCATTCTGAGATGGAAATGACAATAGCGAGAAAAGATGTTAAACGTTTTTCAGAATAAAATGGCAGCATCCGTTGTGTTCCTAAGGCTAATTTCACAGCTAGCATATTATGTATCTGAAATACACACAATATACATATAATATTTTTATAATGTTGGCATAATTTGACAATTGCAGCCTGATTTGAAATGAATAAAAAATGTGAAATCTTCCTTGATTTCCCTTTGTTTTCTTCACACATTGCATAACTCATATTTCATTTCAAGCAGCATGTCCACTGACAGTTTTGTTTCCATGGTAACAAAGAACACTAACTTCTGAAAAAAATGTATTGAGGACAAATGTTTGTTTTGAAAGAAAACAGCACATCAATTGAGAAATAATCACTGGTCTCTCTCTCTCTCTCTCTCTCTATATATATATATATATATTAGGTTAAATAAATGATGATGGCATGGTAAATATTATCTAAGACAGCGCATGTTATTTGCCCAGAATGCAGATGTTTGATGGCTTTGTGGAATCAAATCTGTGTATGTGTGCAAGGGAAGAAGAAGGGTGCTGAAGTTGTAGGGGCTATTAGCGATAAGGGGGTTGACATCAGTTGATAACACTGTGTGTGAGCCAAAACACTGGACTCTTTGAGCTGTCAATCAGGTTTACACACACACACACCCACACCCCTCCTACTTTTTCAAACCTATCTGAGATGTCAGATTGGATAGCTAATAGCCACATCGATGTGGAAATAGCATCTCAAAGCAAATAAGATGCTGATGTCTCTCAAACAGGAAGAAAATCAATTACACACCGTTTTTAGTTTTGCTGCTCTGAGACGTAAAGGCCAAACACAATTATCAACAACACGTAAACAAATACAATACGAACTGACAGAATCACATGAGCAGCTATCTAATAGATGTCAATGGAGACTGACCAGCAGAAAGCAATTATATTACATAAATCAAATACCACAACAATGTAGAAGGAACTGCAATCAAATTGGAAACAGGTTTTGCTGATAACTTGTTTACATTCTGAAGTTATCAGTTTACCTGTAAAATGAGAGAGAAGTTAAAAAAAGAAAGAAACTGAAACAACTTGTGCAAATGAGAGTTAAAGGACCTCTGGTCGGTCTTATCAATGCATAGTTAATTTTGCATATGACTATAATGTCGCTGCATACTTATTTATCACATCTCTATGGAGCTGTGTAGCTTTAATTATCTGAGGGTGCTTTCACACCTGTAGATCGATTGCTTTGTTCCAAAACGGGTATTAAAATTATTACAATGTTGCTTTTTATTCTTGGTGCGGTTCGCTTTCACAAGTTTCTAAACGGACCAAATTTGTTAATACAAGTCACGCGCGAGTAAACTGTTCTCTCATTGGTCAAAGTTCCATGGTTTATTTTCCGGGATTCCACTTAGCTTATTGATTGGGAAAACTTTTTTAAAATGCACCTACTACAAAGAAGAGCAATAAGACAGCATTATAAAATAAAAAAGTGCGCTTTGATTTTTGAATGGCGAAGACATGCTCACCCACAGACATTCACAGGTTCATTTTGAAGTATTAGCAAAACAACAAAGCTAATGCTTTTCACGGAACTTACGTAATTACCCATGATACATTGTGATATAGCCTGCCTGGTTCGTTGGTCCATTGGATTGGATTGCTTTCTCACTACAACCGAACCACTCCAGAGTTCGTTTTCAATCGAGCCGAGACCACCTCGTTCAGGCGATCTCGGACCGATTGTTTTGGCGCGGATCCGAGCGCGATTGCTGTGTTCACATATGCCCAAACGAACCGAGCTAAGGGGGGAAACGCGCCAGGTTCTGAAACAACAGGCCAGGTGTGAAAGCACCCTGACATTGTATTTTCGTTTTAAGCCTGATTAAATTGCATGTTTTGTCTTACTTAAGCAAGATCGGCAGCCAATGATGTGACATTGCTCCGCCTCCTAAGAAACAATAATGTATTTCTCTTATTAAAGTCTATTGTGCTCGCACGACTTTTCTTTTTCAAACTTTTCCCCCTAACAACCCCCTATTTAACCTTGTTCTTTGATTACTGATTTTATTTTGACTACAATGTTTATTTATGCTCGGTGCTCTGTGTTGTGTCTTGTGTTTGACTATACAGCATTGGACTTGGTGATTTAGGTGATGCAATAAACACTGAATCTTTTTACATTTTTTTTTTCTTCTCCTAATTATATTATTCTGCAAAGATGACATTTTGTAGGCCAAAACCTGAAAACGAGTTCCAGTTCCATCGTCTGTGATTAACACAAGCTCAAAATATTGTCATGTTTTATTCTACAATACAAAATACATTAGTAATACCTCCTTGTGATTTTTTAAAGCTTTTACTTGTCTTAAAAAAGTCCGTTTCTAACAAGTGGCTAATTAGGACTACAGAGGTTTAGGGGACATTGAACGTTATCATTAAACACCAAACAGAAAAACTCATCTACTCACTAGTCCGCTTTCACAGCCTCATTGCATTTATAATCATGCTCTTGCAGACTATTCTAACTCAAACTTTCAGGAAAGATTTTTAATTTTTTTATAAAAACTGAAAGAGTTGTTGGAAGGTTAATGGTGGTGACATTAAACGCATGCGATGGTAGTTCTGTCACGGTTGCCTTCTGTGGCGAAACGAAGAATGAGGAGACGTGGGATAAACTCAAAGTAAATGTCTTTAATCATCCAAGACGGTGTAAAACAAGGCAGGCAGGCACACACAGGAAGCACAACATCGACGTTCAATACCGGACCAACTCAGATAACACAGACAGGAACTTAAGTACATGGGGTAATTGACAAGACACACCTGGGAGCAATCAACAATCAAACACACGGGAAAACCAAATGAACATAACGAACTATAATGAGGACAGGAACATAACCAAATAAGGGCATACAGAAACAGGAGGCAGGAAGTATCGTGAAAAGCGCTGTACAAATAAACTTGACGACTTAAGTTCCGCTTTTTACTTCTGCCGATTGTATTTAGGCTTAAAAATTCATGAAAGTTGTGTTCATTTCTGAACATTATGATGAACAAAACATGTAAGAATCATAATCTTTTGTTGGTCACAGAGCTTATTTTCTGTAATGATCCAAAAGCCAATGGAAAAATCCTACTGCGTTTTTGTTGATGGAACTAGGGTGAAGCAAACTTACGGGTTGGCCTACAAAAATACGTCATCACTGGAGAACTCTATTAAACTTTGGTGCAAAATACACACTGTATCTTTTCACATAGTGAGGTTTTATATACTATTGCTCACAAGCATTACATTTTACCACCATTTGTGGTACAGACATCATGAACAATACATCAAATTGCAACCATGTAGCAATGCCCTGGTAACCATCCACAACACCTCACCATATAGTTGTCAGGAATACATATGAAAGCATGACAACACAATAAAAAGACATTATCTGATTTGTCCTAATATTTTCTTGGTACGCTTCCAACATTTAATCCTATTGTTTGGACATATCAACTATAAAGTTTAGTTGCAATCATCAGCACTTCCGATGCAAATGAGCTCTTCTGTTTTCAAGATCCTGTTGTGACGGAAACAAAGACAATGATGACAATAATGCATGTTCTTCCATCAATTTCTCTTCTGGTATTTTCGCTATAAGAATAGGCACATAATCATTCATCTCCAGTACACCATTGTTACTGTGAAATTTCTAATCGTTCCCATTACAGATTGTAGCCCACTGATTTACAATGGACATAGAAACCAGTTATAATTACTCTGTGATATATGACGGTTATTATACCATATTGAACACTATAATACGATAAAAGGCCTCCACGCCATTCACCTCTGTCGCAATCTGTGGGGGCGTACACTGCCTCAGAGCATTGAGGTGTGACAGACCTTTGATGAAGGACTTCATTTAGACCTGTTTGTGCAGTGGCTGGTCAGTCTGAGCTGAAAGAAACCTGCGGGGGATTGCGTTAAGAGACCTCTCATTAGAGAGAGTGAGGCATTATGGAGTCTTCAAGCCCATTCGAAGGCCACATACGGTTTTAGTGTTTGCTTTTGGAATTTCTGCATCTCACATGGGTAGATTACAGGAAAGTACCGGTTAGATCTCAACAATATAGAGTTGAGGGGATTATGCCACCTGTTCGTGGTGCCAGGACTCATATTGGACAATGCTCAGTTTAAGTGAGGACAAATACTGGCCTCTGGCGAAACTGGCCAGTTTAAATAACACACTTGCCATTGGAGAAGATGGAGACTACGATACTTGTTGTGTATAATTAAGGACACACAATATATTAGTACCATTACAATTATCAACCAAAATAAGTTTTTTTTTTTTTTTTAGGTAACACTTTAGAATAGGAAACACATATTCACTATTAACTAAGAGTTTTCCCTGAACAAACTCCTAATTTGCCACTTATTAATAGTTAGTAAGGTAGTTGTTAAGTTTAGGTATTGGGTTGGATTAAGGGATATTGAATATGGTCATGCAGAATAAGGCATTAATATGTGCTTAATTCTGAGGGGGAAAAGGAATGATATTTTTTTCAGAATTGTGAGTTTATATCATACATCTCTGGCTAAATTATTTTTTATGATAATATTTAAAAAGATTAGATTTAATTATTTCTTTATTTTTAGTGTTTTCTTTTTAATGTATTTAGACAAAATAGTATTACATTTTAATATCAGCCCTAACATAAAAATAATTGTCAGCTTATTGGTATCACACCAGATTTTTTATATAGGTACAGACAATCTTCCAACTTCTTGATTGGCATCTGTTGTTCCATGAAGAAGATTTAACATCCACGGAAAATTTCCATTGCACAAAAGGTGGAAAAAGCTCTTCAGATTAATAAAATATTGTTTGTGCTAAGAAAATATCCCTACCAAAAGGATCTTTTGAGAACCCAACCATGGTGTTTCTATGGACTTTGTGCAAAAACCTCCTTTTGGAACCTATATTTTAAGACTGAAGAATGAATTGGAAATAGGAGACACCATTGTGTTTAACATGAGGAAAGTCCATCACATGCAGTCATTATGATAAGAGATGAGCCACCAGGCAAAGGAGAGACAGATAACACCAATATTTGTTTGTTAACAATGCTAACTCACTGTAGAAACATAATGCTACCAGGGCAGTTTCTTTTCCAAGCAACATTGTCTGAAGCACTCTAATGAAAAATAATTATTTTAGCTTGTTCTCTAAGCGAGAATGTGCAGTTTTACATTGTGTTGGTTAATGTTCATTTGGATGAATGCCACGCACATTAATCCTTGTCTTTGCATTTAACAAAGCTAAAGACTTATAATCATCATTATTATTTATTCATTTACATTTTTTCAAGCATTGCTTCAGCATTTTGAGTTGGAGGAAAATTAGTCCTCCACTGAGGTAGCCAAGACATCAACTCCAAAACCTAAAACCTGGTCCAAAACCTAGTGAGCTGCTTCTGTATAGGCAGCATTTTAAAGCATCATACACACACTTTCGACATTAAGACTGTTCCAAAGTTTAATTTATTAAACTTAAACTTAATTATGCTGGCTCCTAAGACACCATCTTTTGCCCAAATTGAAAGGCAACATGGTATGTATCCTTCACGGAGAAAGTAATCCCAGAATGCACTGAAACGAACAAAGAAACAAAGTTGATTACAAAGGATTTATACTTCTTTCAATACTGAAAAGTATAAATAGTTTAAAAAACTGACTTTTTCTTTTTAACCCAAACGTCCTGTATTCTATGCATATTTATGCTAATGAATGCCGTTCCTCTCATGCTGTGTGAATTTAAATCAATTTTGTTTTGAGTTGTGTGGTTCACTGTTGCTGCCTAAATTAGTCACTTATGAGGTTTCATTTCAGTTAGAATGATGCCAGGGAGCTGCCTATGTAGTCAGTATGAAGCTCACATGGTTTTCACATTTTAAAAAAATTTGTTCATAAGTTTATAGTGTTTTTGCATTGCTGTCAATACTGATTTTTGTCTACTGTATGTGGAATAATTATATGATCTCTATACTTTCAAGGCTTCAGATGATAGGGTATTTAATGGTATTGTAGGAATTGTTATCTGTAGAATGTGAAGCTTCCTTCCATAAAGTCAGTCGGCTTGAAAAGCAAACTCGCTGAGTTTTCAATCATTATGCCTGCTCTGTTTTATTCAAAGCTTTCAGGTGAAGATCAGAGGTTTGGCAGTCATGACAACTCACTATGTGTTCTGTAGAATTCTAATAAAACATTACAGAGTGTATGCATTCTGCAGAGTGTTTATTATTTATTATTGTAGCACAGCATCTGCAGTCAGTAAAGGGGCCTTCATGCTGACAGTGATTTGCAGAGAAGAAGCAACTAGAAGTGATTCATTTTCAATGAGAGTTGGTGATTTCTGGCAGCGCGGGTGACAGCACCAGTTGTGGGCGTGTCCAGCTATGTCACAAAGGTGATAAAAGTTTAACTTTATGCAAATGAACAGCAACTCAATGCAGCCGCTGCTAGTAAGAACGAAAACAATGGAGCTCATGTGATCCGTCAATAGTGAGTGATTTCATTGTTCTATATGATTTGTCTGTGCTCACATGGTGATATAATTATGCATGGAAACTATGTTAGAAATTGTCAGCATTGAATTTGATTCATGCATTGATAATTGTTCATCTTGTTCATGATATGATTAATTATGCACTACTGTAATTTATATACCAACACTTTTGCCTCCAGAATGAATTTTGAGAAGGAAAAAAAACAGCTTCTGTGTAAAATAGAATGAAAGCTTATTTTTACCAACAAACATCCCATTTAGACAGAGAGATAGATAGATAGATGACAGACAGACAGACAGACAGATAGATAGATAGATAGATTATAGATAAAAAAAATTACGATAGATAGATAGATAGATTTGTGTTAGATTATTATTATTTTTTTATTACATTTCTTCAATTCTCTAATTTTCGCAACTCTGCTAGCTCCGTAGCCCCCCAATAACGTTAGCGCATCCAGCAGTAGAAACTAGCGACTAACAGTATAGCGACCCGATGACCTCCTACAATAATATCTCTGTCAGTGTGAATGGGGCATTAAGTGGTGCTTTTTAGGGGCCGGCAGAGCTGAAAGTGGTGGGTCAACCAAAATATAGCTTTTACATAAGGTCAACAAACCATCTGAATATCAATGTGCTCTTACATTCAGTGATTCAGGCAACGCTACTAGCTAAAAGTGTTTGGCCTTCTCTTAACATTACTCTCCTGTACCGTGTTCAAGGCTGGATCCACCTCTTCATTTGAAAGGCGCAATTTTAGCAGGTTCCTTGGGCGGGAATATCTTGTTCTTCATGCACTTGCTCTATGCTGTCATAAAGCTGTTGACCCTGAAACATGTAGAAAAGGTTCCTGCCTGGTTTTGTTCCTAAGCCCAGTTAATTGTTCCCCTGCAGTCTTGTCACGTGAATCAGCCTCAGGGTTAAAGCATTAATTCACATAAATTTCTCTGAAGCAGAGTCGTTTTAATGTGTAAATGTCAGTTTGTGGAAGCAAAAAATGCCCACACACAAAATCATCAGAGTGATAGTCGAAGAGAGAAAAAGAGGGGAAAAGAGTGAGTTTCAGCTGTAGAAGAACAATGTGTATGTCATCCCCATGCATATTCTGTGAAGTGACTGTGAGGAAATGTCAAAACCATCTCATGCTCTAAAGAGGAGAATAATCAAACTGCTTTGCTTGTGAAATAGAGCACTAACCAAAGCAAATCCTCTGCACCCCCCTCTGAGTTTGCTATGCCATTATGCAGTTTTATCCCCTTTTAATATTTCTGAATGTACTGATTCACAGTGGTGGAGTGTCATTATCGCAAACTGTGTGAAAAATGAATCACTGCTATTACACAATCAAAGAACAAAAGATGGGTGATTTTAAAGTCTCCTTTCATTAGAACAAGTCACCTTTAAAATCACCTTAAAAATCACCTTTCATTAGAACAGGTTTCAGGCTATACAAAACCTGGATGCAGACTTTCTTTTGTGAGACAAGCTGCTTCTGTCTGGAGTATTTAACATAATTCTGTAAAATATGTCTTTACTACTGTTTGGGTTTCTAACGCCACTTCAACAAGAGGCAAAAAAAGCAATTAAATGGTTTTTGTTACCTTTTTTTTGTTGGCTGTAATGCTTGTGAGTAGGGCTGCACAATTTTTTGCAATTTAAAATGCATGTAGGGCTGTCCAATTTGGCCAACATTTTGTGATTATATTGTATATCAATATGGCTATATAATAATAATAATAATGAATGATCAATATAAATTTTTTTATTTAATAATAACAATAATAATTAAATTGTTATTTATTCATTATAATTAGTATTATTATTAAATAGCTGAAAATGTACCCTTTTTACAGCTTTTCAATTCACTAGACATTTATTGATGGACTGGAGTCTTGTGGGTTACTGTGATGTTTTTAGCAGCTGTTTGGACTCTCATTCTGACGGCACCCATTCATTACAGAGGATCCACTGGTGATCAAATGATGTAATGCTAAATTTCTCCAAATCTGCTCCGATGAAGTAACAAACCCATCTACATCTTGGATGGCCTGAGGGTGAGTCAACTTTCATTTTTGAGTGAACAATTGCTTCAAGTATAAAAAATTACTAAATAAAACCAAATAAGAAAAGTATTACTATTGTATTTAAAAAATCGTAATAATAATTTTAATTTTACATTACAACTATAAAGTTACAATGCTAATATTTATGGCTGTCTTAGTTTATTCATTTTTATATATTAAACCAACTTTTATTTTGATGTAAAACCACAAGGAGCCCTTAAAGCTTCTGTTTTATGCTTCTTATTACAAGTATGGAAAGATGGTTGCCAAATACACATTAAAGCGACTCAAACTAAGAGCAGATGCAGAGACGAGAGTTTGTGTGGAATAGCATTTACTGCAAACCGAGCTGCTGTGAGACACTGCAGACACCTCAGATAATGAGCTGCTCAAATGTAAGAACACAGTGCCATGCTTCACTCTGAAAAACACATCGCATATATTCAATTAAATCACAGCCTTAGCGATTTAATAACCGCACTAAGTCATATCGCGAGTTCGATTTTATTTCGATTAATTGTACAGCCCTAATTGTGACACAAAGATACAGTGAAAAAATGCCGTTTCATACATAGCTGACCTCTGACCTCCTCCCTGTTGCATGTAGGTGGGCACAGCGTGGGTAGAAGCTTCGCTTTGATTGGCTGGCGCCAGGCTCGTGAATGATTGGCAGCGCTTAATGAGAGCCCAGGAGAGTTAACCCGACAGCTGTTTGTTTGCTGCTAATGAGAGACTGGTAGAGGAGAGAGAAAAGCTCACATGCTGGAACTCTTTGAAAGAGGCTGCCTTCAGAGCGCCTGACAGAAAAGAAGAAGTCCTACCTCTCCCTGAGGGCCGGGCTCGGGGGTCTGCTGCAGTGAGCCACTCTGGAGGCTCCTGGGTTCTGCCACCGCTGTTCACCACAGATCGGATTTGATGTTTGCACAGAGACCAGGGAGATGTGGCTTGTCAAAGCTTTGCTGTGTCTGTGATAATTAGGTTTAACAAGATTGTATTGATCTTTCATAAAAGATGACTATATAAAAAGATGATGAACCATTTTTAGCACTTAGGTCATGTGATTTTGGTAACGATGTGCGGTGGATTGGCACAGTTTTATCTATACAGAATCCTGCCTCAATTGTTCTTTCTCTCTGAGCTTTTATAAACCCCCCACAGCATGGTGGAAATAATTAAACGTGTAGTTTCCAACACAAAACAATCACAAAATGTCTGTTGGACTCTTTCTGAAGGACAAACTGCCTGCTGTCTTTCTTTTATACAGACCTCCTCTCGGCTGGAGGGAGCTGCATGATTTTAACAGACAGCATCAGGTGGCATGCTACACCCAGTGTAGGAAACATCTACCGTGTTGAAAACATACAGGGCTAAAAATATTGAGTTGAATCCTCAGTTTTGCAATGTAAATACTGAATTAAGCATAGCAGGTTCTACTTTCTGCTCCGCTGGTCTCACGGCAATCAATAAAGGCCTTGACAGACAGTTTTTAAGGTACTTAAAGGGATAGTTTTGCCAAAATTTAAAATTATGTCATCGTTTACTCACCCTCATGTTGTTCCAAACCTCCTAAACACAAATAGAGATGTTTAGCAGAAAGATTTCTGTACAATGAAAGTGGATGAGGACCAGGGGCTGTCAAGCAACAAGGATGAAAAGCACACTAAAAGTAGTTCATACTTGTTTACAGACTTGTGCGCTAAATTCAGAAGTCATCCAGTAGCTTAGACAGCAAAATCTTGCTTGACAGCTGCAGTAATTTTTCAATTACACAATTTTTCAAATTACACAGTTTTCAAAAGGCATGAGGGTGGGTAAATCTTCATTTCAGGTGAATGATATCTTTAAATGAAGGATGAATGAGAGTTCAAAAGTTCCTATGTTAATATAATGCTTGAATGAGGTGAAGGTAAACTTGCTGGCTTGCTGTTTCTAATGCAGGGCTTGAGAACGAAACAATTCAAACTCTAAATTGTCCCCTCGACTAGCTAAATACAGAATGTAGAATAGAAATGAGTAAAAATATAGGTGGAGTTAGGGTGATTGACAGGATTAGATTAACATATTTCTCCCAAAATGTAATTTATAACTCCAAGAGGAGAGACCTAAATGTCAGCATACAATCACGACTTCCTATCTTGCTATCTTGGCTCTTAAATGACTATGATAATATAGCACTGATGAGTTTTAGACACAATGTTTATATGCACCAATTTTCACCAATCAGAATGGATCCAATCTGCTTTTATATTCTACAAGTTCTGTTTATATAAACCCTAAAATTTACAGTTCGATTCACATATTCATTTAAAGATGCAGTTTGTCGCATTCAGAACTGGATAAAGTCACCGCAATGACGTCACCAGAGCTACTGTGAGTGCAATTGTGATTTTTGCTTTGATGACACATCTAAAAACAAAGCTGACATATGTCAGAAGAGCTTTTTTCGCATACATTTAGTACATATTCTGTCTCCTCCACTGACCAGTTCGTAAGATGAAAGATGGAAATAAACAGGCATGTTCGTACAACGTAAAATGTATGTAAATATGCATAAAAGGTGTTTTTGAATCCGATTAAGATGATTCAAGCGTTTACATGCTCAGTACACAATTGAGTGGGGCCCCGCGGTCCAGGGAGGCCTCTGCAGAACATGATTTCTGCCAAGGGGACCCCCCCAGGGACCACTTGTTAGGGCCCCCAAAACTCTAAACACGCCCCTATACATGCTTATTTTTTTCTATCGATCAGATTATTTCATGTCTACACCACCCCTTCCAATTCGATTGAATTGATTGAGGTGTTTACATGAAGGATTTTCAATCAGAATTAAGTCATCAATCGGATTACTTGAGACTGTTGCATTTGGTTGCATGTAAACGTAGCTGTGACACAAGGCAGTGTTTTTTTATTTCATTATGATTTCATTTGTCATTATGGCATGAGCCCACACCTGCCCAAATTTAAACAAGAAATAAACATACATGACATAGATGCAGCAGATGTTTCCTTTCAGTTGTTGTCGCTGTCGAGTGTCTTCATTCAAAGCTTAATCACACATCTCCATTCATTCCTATATGTGCTCATTTCAAAACGGCATGTTCAGGGATGAAGTCTAGTCTTCTGTAACACAATCTAGCATCCTTTCTTCAGCATAAGAACAACAACAGCGGCTCTGTCGGTGTGTGTGTGTGTGTGTGTGTGTGTGTGCGCGCGCGCGGGCGATGAGGGAGTGGATTTATGGGGTAAATTAGAGCAAACGTGAACACGCTTTGCCAGCCGTGTGTACATTCAAACGCCTGTGGGTGGCGCCAAAAGAGCAAAGAGCGCTCAGCTCTTAACTGTTGAATGCATCAAACTGTATTTGTTCATTGGATGCGATTCCAACTCAATCAATAATCATCACATTTTATGACCCAATTGCTCAGTATTATGATCCATGCACGAGAAAGTAATGAGTAATGACACAGCCAGCAGTGCCCCGTGGGTGACCCTTGGAAGGCTCTGATGCTTAAAGACTTTGAAGCCACCTCTTTAAAACTAACAACTTTAATAATAATAATAATAAAAAAAAACAGATAAAGACATTTGCTAAACGAAATGGTGATGCGTACGACTCACCTCTAAACGAATCGTTTTCCCCGGAGCAGTTTCCAAAACCGGTTAAAGTGATTGTTTTTAATAAGGCCATCACGTGGTCCCTGTTTTTGATTACATTTTATTTAAAGGCATTTTTACTGTTAATTGTATGTCTACGAGTCCATTTCCTATATTATATATATAGTCCATTAAAATAACAACTTGCAGCATTTGGAAATTTTCGTTTGTATATTAACATTCTGATTTTCTGCTATTTAAGTAATTCGCTTTTAGGTCCATCAGTCAACTCCTCAGTTCAGTCCGAAGGGTGTTACTATCAGACCACATTTCTCGGTCCGAGAACGGCGGTGTTGTTTTGAACACAAGAAAGTTCAATGACTCGTGAACCGATTCAGTCAAATTCTGGTTGTGTGAACTGGTTAAAACAATTCATTGAAGAGGTCTGACCCGATTTGTTCACGAATCTGTCTTGCTAATAGGAAGCAATGAAACGCATTAAAAAGGATATGGGCCATATACATTAGGCTATTAACAATTATTTTCCTAACCTAATTGTGCCTTTTTCATCAAACAGCCTGTGGCGCACAAGAGCCCCACCTCCTGTCGGTCTGCGCGTCCGCCTGTGCGCGCTTCTAGAGGGGCAACAGCGCGCGGTGCTGAGAAATCTCTTCACTCACTCTCTCGCATGCATAGAAATGCAGGATTAACCCTGTGCGGAGAAGATCCCTGTGCCAAAACTGCGTTGAGTCTACTTCTGAGGAAAGCGAAGGGGGAAAACCCGATTCCATACGTTCTGCCATGTACTGTTACATTTTTACATTATTTCCGGTAGATTAGGCTATCATTCCGTAACGAATAACGGGGTGCACTGTCAAAATTTGTGAGAACCTGTACTCTCCTAAAATGACTGTTTGAGGATTTATGGACTGAACCGGGGGGAGTCGCTCGTATTAGAACTGTTCTTGTGTTGAGAAACAACAGAAAAGACATTTCAACACCCATCATCAGCCGTCATTTCTAATCCATTAACACTTAAATGAGTGCCGACGTTTTCAAACTGACGCGGAGTCGTGGGAATGGCGTGGGAAAATAACGCGTCCACTTATGGATTGGTTTCAAACGAAAGGATGTTATGTTTTCTTGATGTCTGGATTCTTTAAAGCAGGTGTTTAGGGGTCCTTGTAACCACGAAGGAAACATCAGCTGTAGTTGATCCTCAGACAAGAAGCCTCGGTCTCGGCAGGAAAAAGTGATCGACGAAGGTAGGCAATGAACTTTATTGACGCCACTGGAAAATGAATAAAGCTGAGGGGAATGCTCGTTATGTCGATGGCTCATATTTAAATCTTCGATACGCAGCGGTATGCCACTGCAGAAACTATAGTGATTTTGAAAGAGTGCCTATCGATTTCAGTGATATGTGTGGCAGCCCTTATTATTTCGAGATTCTGACCGCATTTAGACGGTTTATGTGCCGCAGAATCAATCGGGCTGTTTAGGTTTACATACAAATAACCACTTGTTTGTTGCCACTAGTATTTAATGCGACGCGAATTCACGATTCTTATTTATTAGTGCAGTAAACGTTTTGCGGATCTTTTTGTTCGTATTTTAAGGTACCGAACATCTATTCGTACGGATCCAGCTGCGGTGAAGATAGTTGACGAACGACCAGTTGAATGTGCTGTTTGCCGTGCGCGAGTGCAAGTCATGTATAACATTATTATCGTTAGTAACTCGTCATCTAGCCGCACTAGGTTGGATTTTATTCCACAGGGCTGCAGATAAAAAGGAAATCGCAGTCGAGCGCCCACCTGGGCTGGCTGGGTCAACAGCAGGATCAGTGTTTGGTCAAATCCCTGTAAGACTGATTACAGGATTCCCCCATCCACCATCTCAACCCACAACCCTGTCTGAGCTCAAAGGAAAGGATGGTGTGCGTCTACAAAGTGGGGTTTACAATAAATAAATAAATAAAATCCAAGACAAACCCCCTGTGAGATGATATTAATAATAATAATAATAATAATAATTATTATTATTATTATTATTATTGCTGCATACATTATCATAAAGCTATCAATAACAAAAAAAAGCAAACTAATAATGCACTTACAATAAAATAAATGATATATTCCTAATGAGCTTATGCAAAGGATGCATGGTCTTAAACAGACATTTCTGAATTAATTTGCCTGTAAAATGACACAGCGTTTGTCCATAGGGAAAGGTATGGCTAATAATATGAGTAATTAATTTAATTGGACTGAGCTGAAATGCTAAACCTGTTGAACCTGAATGAATGCGATAACAGATGATTTACAGCACTGCAGAAAAATAAAAGGTCACAATACTTCAGGGAAAATAAAATGAACTATCAGTCTGCATGAACTATCAGTCTCAAGAGCAGAGTGAAAATGACTTGAGAACTTGTTTAGGGTGGCTCTCCTGCATGTTCATTTCTGAAATTGTTGCAGGCATCTTGTGCAGTGTAAGCAAGGCTTGAAATGTACAACTAATGCCGAGTTCACACTGCACGATTTTCAAACTCGTCGGATCGCCGTTGTTTTCACACTGCGTGACTATCTGGCTGTCTGAAAGTGCTTGTGCTGGATTTTCAACAGACCTCTGAATATTCTCAGCACTGTGTGAGACTGATACACTGGCTGAATGTGGCTGGTTCGTTTAGATTGTCTAGGTGTTTACCAGCGTTCACTAGGGAAGTGATACATAGTGAACATATGTTCTGCTCTTTGCCTCTCCACAGTATGAAACCAACTGATGTCTTTGAAACAGACCCTATAGCTAATGTTTTCATCAACATATTTTCTGGTGCTTACACTTGAGTTCAGAGCTATTATAATAACCTTTTGTTCATGAGGCACTCTGAATAGCTAAAAATCAACAGCACTTAAATAGTTTGTTGAGTGTTTGTAGACTCTTATCGGGATGAGATGAAGTGCTTATGCTCTTGGGGTGTTTGAAGAGTCTCTTATGTAAAGCATGTTTCCGTGTTTTACATTTTTAATATTATTATTATTACGATTTGCTAGTGGCTGCTGAGGGAGTTAAAAATGATAATGGCTTCTACAGCCTGTCAAATGTGGCATGAAAAAGCACTCAAATGAACCTCTCCCTTACACATTTCTTCAGCAAAATGTTTTCACTTTCCTGTGAACCGCCCCAACAAAGGCAAAATGCAATAACCATGTCAGTGCTGGAACTGAGGAGAAAGAGCTTCATTTTTTGATTGATTTTTATACTCTGTTTTCTCTGAATCTGAGGATAGTTCAGCTAGACCTGTCTGTCAGAGGACAGATCATAGACTAAGAGACCCAGTTTCGGTCATAACCCACTTTTGACAAAATGTGTAGTTATTGTGCTTTTGTCTATGTAGTGCAGTGCTGCGTCAGTGAATTTCTATTCAGTTTGAATTGCGTGGTTATACAGTAGAACTGGCTTGAAGGTTCCTCAGTTGTAGGCAGGTTTATTGCCTGCATTTTTTTTTTTTTGTCACAAATCATTACATGCACTAGTCAGTTACTTGGAGCAGCATACTTAAAGCCATTAAGGTTTATAAATTCAGAGAAGAACAAAAAACAAAAACAAAAAACAATGCACCAAAACGCCACAAAATTGCATTTTCTCCACTAAGACATAATGCATGGGCCAACATATCACCACCGTTAGGAGCATTTTTACATATCTGTAGCAGTAGATCCAGTGTTCCAGTCTCACTGCATTACTTGTGTGGTTGCTCACTGCATTACCACCTTCCCACTGCCATGAGTGCAAGTTATTGCCTGGGCCTTCAGAGGCTGTGCTTTATGCCACAGCCCCTAATCATGTTTTTACCCTATACACTATCAGCACAGCTAAATCGACAGGAGACTGCCCTACAAATGAAAAAAGAGGACACATCAATACCTGGGCAATTAGTGCATCAATATGCTGCACTCCCAATCTTAACAGATACGAAGGAATTGGATCACTTATTTACTTTCCTTTGTATCATGGCCGCTTGCAAAGCCTGTATTGATTCTGGTTTGACTCATGCTCCATTCTAGATGTTACATGGATGTTTTGCATATAAACATATGGGGTCTTCAAAGACCGTAGCATTAAGTGCCCCAGATGAATAAACTGTCTACTGTCTTTTAAAGGCACAACATCATCTCACTCAGAAAATAATTAAACTCTAAAACTATATGGTGCTTAAAAAGGAGAGAAACCTGGATCCAGGGGAATACAGATCAAAGCAGATGCTAAAATAGAGGATAGTAATTAATGAGGAGGCCTAGCAGGTTGAAAATCAAACATGAGCATTACAGTATGTAAATTAGCCTGAAACTTCTGAGCCTTGATAGGACAGATATTCCTCATCTGTCTTGAGTAAATCTGTACTTTGAGATAAGGGCTGGCCTTAAGGTGCTCTGTGACTTAAGAGTGCAGTGTCTTAATATACCAGTGTTTCACTGAGGGGAATCTTTCAGCTTACATTCTGTGATGCTGAATGGTTCCTTTGCTGTGTTAGCAGTCTTCTTCGTAACTTTTGTCTCATCAGCACTTTGCATTGAGAAACTGCCTATTTTACGTTATGGGCCAATCAAATGAGTGTAACCTTCATTAAAGGGAAGTCATCCAAAATAATAGCCCCATCACTGACTGTGAATATGCACTGGATTAAGCATATGTTGAAGAAAGTGCATTATAAACTGCATGTAAGATGGTTTAATTTATTTTGTAAATAGCACAAAGCTTGCTGAGCTGTTGTTTTGAGCCTAACAGTAACCCATATCTTCTTATTAAAAAGTCCATTAAGAAGTGTCTTATTGCGTGTTCTAAATCATTAATTTTCAAAAGCATCTTAAAAAAAGGCTTAAAAATTAAAATTTTCCTGTGTGGTATTAATAGGGATGATGTAACTTCCAGATTTAAGAAATTAAGCATTGTTGTAGCAATTAAGGTACTAAATCATTGGCTGAAGTTGAAAACATTACCATGGTTTCAAACACCTCTTTGAACGACATTTGTACAGTAGGTCTTTATTGTCTTTCTTTACATACAAGTAATCGTCTGCTCAAAAATGAGGATGATAAATAATGTAAGATAATGAGAGAGGAGGCTTTTAGTGGTGTCGGGGGAAGAGGCATTTTCCGGAGAGCTTTTACAACTCTTAGCCTTGGATTTAGTGCTCACAATGTGTACACAAAACAGTGTGTGCTGTGTGCATTCTGTTTCACCCTTGGCTAGTCCCTCACTGGTAAAGTAAATTTAAAAAAAAAAGGAAATTAGTTTTTCTATGTTTGTTCATAAGAGTACCACATGACACACTTGTTTATGATTTAACATGTTTTTCCACACTGTTTTGCAGACTGAGGTGTTACCTCTCCAAGGGCCCATGGATCTCCCTGTGGTGTTGTTTCTGCTGTGGGGACTGTTACTGGACTTGCTGAGTGGTGCGGTTGGTGGCATTCTATACCGCGTGCATGAGGAACAACCTCCGAGCACACTGATTGGCAGTCTGGCAGCTGACCAGGGCCTACCAGACACTGGACACCTGTACAAACTGGAGGTGGGCGCTCCCTATCTGCGGGTGGATGGCAAAACTGGAGATATCTTTACAACTGAGATCCCCATAGACAGAGAGACACTGAAGGATTGTCGTAATAAAGGCAAGCCCTGCTTTCTGGAGTTTGAGGTGTCTGTCACAGACCTTATTCAGAATCAGAGTCCACGGCTGATAGAGGGAAGGATCGAAGTGCAGGATATCAATGATAACACACCACAGTTCCCCTCACCTGTCCTAACCCTCTCAGTTCCAGAGAACACCCACGTGGGGGCACTCTTCTCAATTCCACTGGCCACTGACAAAGATACAGAGAGAAATGGAGTAGCTGACTACACCTTAACAGCAGGACCGGAGGCTGTAGCACTCTTTGGTCTGCAAGTTGCAGAGGACAGAGGTGAAAAATTGCCTCAACTCATTGTGTTGGGAAGCCTTGATCGAGAACGGAAAGACTCCTACGATCTCACCATCAAAGCTGTGGATGGAGGCAATCCACCTCGCTACAGCAGTGCCTTGCTGAGGGTCGTCATTGCTGATGCCAACGACAATGCACCCCAATTTGAAAAATCATCCTACGAAGCAGAGGTCGCAGAGAACAGCCCAGTTGGACATTCTGTGTTACAGGTAAAATGGCAAACATGCTAAGTCAACCTTTATATCCGAACAAAGCTAGATAAATTGCCTGTTGCATCATGTTGGAGTGTGAAATTTTAATGAGTGCTGCTTTTCCAACCTCCCAGCTGTCTGTTCTTTACTTTGATGCCTTACATCAGTGGAGCAGGGCCTGACTTACTAGATTCATTTTCCTTAATTATTTGAATTATCCAGTTTGATCATCACATACACGTTCATCTAGTTAAAGAATAAATAAGTAAAAAAATACACATTAATTTGGTTAAATAAAATAGCCTACATGCTCATTTGGTTAAATAAGTAAATCACTATAACTTTTAAGATTAAATTATTGAGATGATCTGAGTAGTCTGTGAAGTTTCTTTTAAGAAACCCCACTCTTTATAGATAGCATGTGCTCCAGAAATCCTGTTATGCAATGCTTTGACTATGTTTCCAGTTTTGTGTTATAAATAGATTCACTGTTTAAAAACCCACTGAATGTTAATTAATGTTTTGCAGTCTTGTCCTACTGTGATTTTTGTACATTGTCTTGAGTATATGTAAAATCCATTTTGCTGTTTTTTTATTACTTTTCATTTAAATTTATTTCAGTGAAATAACTATATTTTCAAAGTTTCAATAACTATATTTTCTATTGCAGGTGAAGGCTAATGATTCAGACTTGGGTCCTAATGGTGAGATTGAATACACATTACATCAGGCCATTGATCCTGTGCCAAAACTTCTCCGGATAGACCGTTCATCAGGCATCATATATGTCAAAGGCCCAATGGATTATGAGGAGATCAACAATTTGAAGTTTTATGTCGTTGCACGAGACAAAGGCCCCTCACCCAAAAGTTCTAAAACATATGTTTCTATTGATGTGACTGACCAAAATGACAATGCACCAGCAGTGGAAATCCGAGGCATTGGTCTTGTGACCCATAGTGATGGAGTAGCAAACATTTCAGAGGATATGCCTGTAGGCACTGCAGTGGCATTGGTCCAGGTTTCAGACAAGGACGAGGGAGAGAATGCTGTGGTGACATGTGTGGTTGCTGGTGATGTTCCTTTCCAGCTTCGGCCAGCCAGTGATTCATCAGTTGACAACAAGAGGAAGTATTTTCTGCAGACCACAACACCTCTGGACTATGAAAGGGTTAGGGACTACCGGGTGGAGATAGTGGCAGTGGATTCAGGCAATCCAGCTCTGTCCAGCACTAACTCGCTAAAAGTCCAAGTGACTGACACAAATGACAATTCCCCCATTTTCTCACCGACTCTGTTTGAAGTGGAGTTTGCTGAGGAGAACCAGCCAGGAGAAAAGGTGGTAGATGTAGTCGCCTCAGATGCAGACAGTGGCACTAATGCAGAGCTGGTCTACAGCATTATTGCGGACTCTTCAACAAGGGGACTTTTTGAGATTGACCCTAACTCAGGTGAAATACGTGCTCGGAGCCCTCTTGATCGTGAGCACAAGGAGCGCTATGAGTTCCGTGTTACTGCAGCAGATAAAGGGGTTCCCAGTCACAAGGGTACTGCCACAGTTGTAATCAAAGTACTTGATCGGAATGACAACGATCCCAAGTTCATGCTGAGTGGATACAGCTTCTCAGTCTTGGAGAACATGTCACCCCTTAGCCCTGTTGGCATGGTAACAGTACAGGACATGGACAAGGGTGAGAATGCTCAAGTGCAACTTTCTGTGGAGCCGGATGTGGGCAAATTTGTGATCCAGAATGGGACTGGCACTATCATGTCCAGTATCTCATTTGACAGAGAGAAGGAGAGCAGTTACACATTCCGCTTGAAAGCTGTAGATGGAGGGGATCCACCAAGGTCATCTTACGTTGGAGTGACCATCAATGTCCTCGATGAGAATGATAATGCCCCTGTTGTCACCAAACCATCTAACTCATCCTTCATACGTCTGTCTCCTATGGCTGCTCCAGACAGTGTTGTGGAAGTGGTCGAAGCTGAGGACATTGATTCTGGTTCCAATGCTGAGCTAGTATACAGCATTGCTGGGGGAAATCCACATGACCTTTTTTATATCACTCCATCTAATGGTGAGATCACATTAACCAAGGAACTAACTCGAAAACATAATGGTCTGCATCGACTGGTGGTAAAGGTGAGCGATAGGGGCAAACCTTCCCGCCACGCCATTGCCTTGGTACACATTTACGTAAATGAAACCATTGCTAACGTAAGTCATGTGGAGGCACTTGTGGGGCATAGCTTGTACACCCCACTAGACATGGATATTGCAGGAGACCCAGATTACGGTTTGGCTACTCAAAGAAGCAACATTGTATATGGCAGTTTAGCTGGAGTGGCAGGAGTGGTCACTGTGATTGTTGTAGTAGTCTTCATCAGGCATCGCCTTCAAAGAGAAGCTAAGAGTGGTTATCAGGCTGGCAAGAAGGAGACCAAAGATTTGTATGCCCCCAAGCAAGGGCCAAAAAGTGGCAAGGGGAGAAAGGGTAAAAAAGGTAAGCCACCAAAGTCACCTAAACCTCTTGGAGAGGATGAGGAAGTCAGCCTTCAAAAGAGTCTGAAATTTAACCTTGATGGGGTCAACGACAGCCCCAGGATTCATTTGCCTCTGACATATCCGCCTGGAAGCCCTGACCTAGGCAGGCACTACCGTTCCAATTCCCCATTGCCCTCCATCCAGCTCCAGGCCCAGTCCCCATCTGCCTCCCAAAAGCATCAGGCTGTCCAGGAGCTCCCAGCTGCCAACACCTTTGTGGGAACAGGCGGTGATGACAACTCCACCGGCTCAGACCAGTACTCGGATTACAGCTACAAGACCACTCAACCAAAATACAGCACAAAAACGGTACCGATCTTTATTTCTGATTTTTTTTTTGTATGTGTAATGCTGTGATGGAAAAATTGGTTTTGCTTGCAATTACTGATATGGGTCATTTCAATCTTGTTCAGAGTGGTACTTGTGCTAAAGCAGTGGGTGTCGATATATGAATATTACGCTATATGCTAAATATTATTCTCCTCATTTCGTTTGTTGTGGGTTAATTCACAGTGTATGACATGAAAAGACCATTTTGCCATAAAAGTATCTGTCTGTTTGAAAGATGACAGAAATGGCTCTTGTATTGCATCATGTACCATTTTATATTTTCTCTGGCCACCAGTTCACTGTCTGAAAATACACTTCAATTTACTTTGTGATCAGACAAATGTCCAGTCATGAAAGGATTTCATTGTATTTTTGTAGTGTAGGTAGAGTGCAAAATGGGCATATTTGCTAGAGCTCATGTTTTCTTAGATGTCTCATGAAATCCGATCTACTCAGTGAGAGGGGCCTGTGTGATCTGTTGCTATTGAATAAGTCCAAAGTAATTTTCTTTGGCTCAGATGTCAATTCAGTCTTGACCCATTTAGATGCCAATTCAACCTGCTAATTTCAGATGGAATCCAAGGGGAAAAAGTAAAGCAATTGGTGCTATGATTTGTACGAAACAAATTAAATTCCAAAAACAAATTCCACGATTAAGGGGAAACATAAGAAATTTCTAATTGAGTGTAATCTCCAGGGAGAGTGGTAGTGAAGTTTACTGGGCAGAGGCTTGAGACAGAAAGCAAGGGCACATGGGTCCTGACTCCGTCAGTACCAGTCTGGTGTTTGATAAAGCCAGCAGATGCTAGATGACAGTTAGGGTGAGTGCAGGCCTTGCAGACTTACTGACTGGGGAGAACAGTTACCCACGGCAGCTCCCACACCGTGATGGACAGCATATGGCATGGAAGTGACAATAGACTCCAGCTATGGAGAGCGTACTGCATTGGTGTGTATTGTTTCTATGTGTGTGTACTTCCAGGCTTCTGCATGCACTCATGTAATCCGTTTGTGTGAATGTGGGCTGAGTTTCCTGTTTGTGTACTGGTTTCAGCAAGTCAACCTAACTGATCAAATTCTTACTCGATGCCATGCGTTACATAAATGGATATTTGTATCTGTGAGAGTTGACTGATAGGCATATAAACAAAGGACAGATGTTGACTCATGTGACATTTCTTGGCAGATGTGAACTCGTGAGGGAACCCCCTCCATCCCATCCCAAACCCACATCAGGCTTAACAGATTGACCAAAATAAAAAATTAAAATCTCAGCCAAATTTAGTGACAGATGCGGAGAGTGGAGCGTGACAGAATGAATGGTAATATGCTCACCGATGACTCAGTGCGCGTGGCAATGTGCTCAGGTGCGTGTGACATCCTTGGTTCAAGCTCTCCCAGTTTAAGCTCTGATGAGTGTAAACATAGTGGCCTTGTTTGCCGTTTATTGCCAGTGAGGATTGAGCGTGATGGCTGGCTTCACTGCTTTCCTTCCTGGTCCGTAAAAAACTCATTAAGAGGAGTTTGTTTGTTCGAAAAGACTTCTCCTGAGGTGTGAAAAAAACCCTCAATACTCAATTCACAGTGGCATGGCCTGACTCTGTAAGGAGAGATTTGTTTGAATGTGTTGCTGTGTGTTGTGTTTGTGCTTTCACAGTTCATGGATCTTCCCAAAACTCTCTCCCTATAACCTCCAAATGTGTTAGACTGTGTGACAGTTACCGAGGGGACTGCATGGGCTCATCAAGTACAGTGCTGATAATTAGCTTGGTCATGGCAAAGATCTAACACCTTTTTTTGTGATGTGTTCCTCTCTCGCCGGAACAGCCCTGAGTGAGAGACATAGCGCACAGACGGGGATCAAGGAAGAGACCTTCCCAGTTATTTTTAAATGGGCGTGATGAGAGTTTGTGAAGCTGTAAATCTGTGCTTAAATTAAACCCATACAATTAAAATGCCTTATTAGACAGAGATAACAATTTGTTTCCCCCCCTCTTCACCATGGGCTGCCCTTCATCTCCTACTGGAGGGAGGAGGATTGGGAGGCAGGGATTCAGGTTGGATTTTGGGGTGGGCTTTAATAGTGAAACACATCTCCTAACCTTGCAAGTGCCCAGTGTGTTGGAAGAGCACTCATAAAAGACTAATATTGGGGCTGGGCAGGTGATGGTATATGTTGTGAGTTGGTAGAAATGTCTCATTTGGCAAAGGTTTTGCATCTATACATATTAGTATGCATGACTGCTTTGCTTTTATTGATGGGGAGGAAGTTTTATAAAGGGAGCAGTGTGAAGCACAGTGTGTGTTTCACAACTTTCAGTAGAATTCATATGCAGTGTTGTTGTTTTTTTTCTTTTCTTTTTTTTGATGATAACATTCTTTAAATGTCAAATAAATGCTTTATTGTCCATGTCACAATGACACACATTCTGACTTGAAGGTAACGCCAATGCACAAGTTCACTTCCATTTATGCTGTGTGCACCTGATTATTGTAATATATGTAGGATGCATGTATTGGCTATTTTACTATGGCTTCAATGTGGAATTTAGCAATGTTACATAATGTGAATTTTAAAAACTTATTATTTTTTTCTTTTTAT
This sequence comes from Sinocyclocheilus rhinocerous, assembly GCF_001515625.1. Classification (NCBI taxonomy): domain Eukaryota; kingdom Metazoa; phylum Chordata; class Actinopteri; order Cypriniformes; family Cyprinidae; genus Sinocyclocheilus; species Sinocyclocheilus rhinocerous. Next base: position 61,641 of record NW_015647058.1, read on the forward strand.
TTCTGTGCCACTATTACTATTAAAACACAATTGCAAAAATAATGTTTTCCCCTAACACATTTAAGACACTGGTTGGACAAACAGGTACTTCTGTCCCAAACTAATATGATGGTTGAGCCATTATTAATATATCCAGGCCAGTCGGGTCCCTCAAACAAACAGATTGTAATTCCATGTGATGCAGCTAATGGTGCAGAAATATTACACTTCACCTTTAATTCACTAAACCGTTTTTAGTTGATTTTCCAGGACAAATAACTATCGTGATACAGTCATACACTATAGATAAAGTGGTATAAAATTTCTCATAACTTTATATACAGTTTATAAGATTCAGTTCACCCTTACTCTGTCAGACTGCTTTGACCATCCAGGGCATGGCAAAACTAAGTAAAAGCAGTGAAGTGCAGACTAGAAAAGCATTGTAGCAGAAAAATAGCTCCAAGCCAAGCCTTATCTCCACTCCATCTCTCTATCTTCATATCTACCACACACGCCTCATATTCTCTGGCAAGCGAAGCTTTAAGATAAGAGGATCTGCCATCAAAAATGTTTTTACAGAGCATTCTTCATTTTTCTCTCTGTCTTTTCCTTTTTCACTTTTCTAAATTATGCACCCAGTATAACAAATCCAATATGTCCATAAATCAGCCCCGGCACCAAGAGAAGCTAAAAGAGTAAATATTCCTACTCAAATATTCTCTATGTGAACCAGTGTTGCCTTTATGGAGGCTGCCTCGAGGCCCTTCCCAGAATCCCACATTTTGAGCATCTGCTCAACCCAGCTCTGGCTATTATCCATAGCAGAATGCAGCCGTAAACCTCAAACCTGGCGCCCACCCTCTCAGATCTCCCCTCAGTGAATACAGCCCATAATACTCTCAGACTGCTCCTCATTAGAGCACAATACTGCCGGCATTCAGCTCCCTCTCGGTGGACCAATCTACTGTCAGGTGCGAAGGCCTCACAGGCTCATGCTCAGCGTGAAGACAACTGCTGCACTTACAGGAATTCAAGAGTTCGTGGCACCCTCTCTCCCTCTAGCCTGCAGGAGCGAACAACTAAGCAATTATCAAGAAATGCTTTGCAATTATATTCCACAGAGATCACTCATACTGAATGCAATTAGCACAAAAAGAAGAAATTCCATTGCACCTACAGCTGGTATGATTGTGTCAACATGGCAGATGTCGTGAAGACAATGGGGATGGTCAGATATGCATTCTTGTTTGCTCTTGGAATCTTGCTGGAGGGTCTCTCTGGGACTAACAAGTCTCTGCTGGCACTTACGGACGGACTGGTCTTGGCTGACACTTCAGAATCGATTGACCTGGACAAGCGCTCAGGGATTTAGTGCACTGAGCAGACATATTCCAAATGAGTAGTCTTGTCCAGTAGCGATAAGACGTATAGCCACGAAGGACGGTTTTCAGTTCTTTCTTAGCCATTTTGTAGTCAAACCACATTTTGGCCACCAACCAATTTTAGGATGTTCAAGCCAGTTCTTCTGCCAAAATGATTCACTAGATATCACCACTCTGTTGGATCTCTACTTCAAATAAATGAGGCCGACATGACATTTTGAGTCTGGGCTAATCGATTCTCATGATCTTGACAAGCATGCTGGGATGGGCCCTGCAGAAATGACACAGTAGAATTGGATCATCTCTCTCTGTCTCTCACTCCCTCTCCTTTCATCTCAAAAGAACACAAACTTTTTCAGAAACTTGAGGTTTTGAATAGTGGAAAAGCCTGCGTAAATCTTCACGCCTCTGGTCCAGTCCCTGTATGCGTTGTTGGCGATTTCGATCTAACATCCCAATGATTACCTGTTAAGAGGGATTACAGCCCCTACCCAGGAGGTGCTTCACTGGCAGGACACGGTTTCTCTGTCACCGAAGGAGATGGCTGATGTTGTTCAGCGCACCACAGAAGCACACAGATGGGCAACTAATGATAGTGTCGTCAAAGACAAGGATGACAATAATGATAATGATTATGGTAATATGCAAGTGTTCACAGTCAGATTCATTTCCTCCCAAATATATTTCTGCACACAACCACAAGGAGCTTGATTTATGCGGGTGTTGTCTTGGAAGCATTTTTCTACATGGGTGTTTACGAAGCGATGTCATTTTTTTTATTGCGCCAGAGGCAGAGCATCTCTGATTTCCATCATATTACATTCTTGCTTATGATATGAGAAGAGAAGCTACGATAAGGATGAATGTAGATAGGTTGGGCTGACACAATAATGAATAATTGTCATACAAATAATAGCGGTCATTAGTTCACTTTCCATTAGAAGTGTTGCTTTTTGAAACTCAGCCAACCTGGATTTTATATTATAGTGATATACTGATCTACAGTATAAAGACATTTCATGGAATTTCTACATTGCCTTAAACTGTGGATGGTAATATGAAATTGGAATTTAAAGTGCTTGATAATCACAATCAGATGAGATCAGATCAGATCAATCAGGTGATTTTGTAATAACTGTGACAGGCCTATAGTGAGTGAAATTCTCTTTATCTCTAGCTGTTTGCCTGAGCAGATGAAAGGCAGTGGCAGTTGTATTCTGTGCCCCTTTCTCATTTCACCGCTGACAGAAACACGCTCTTTGAGCCACCGGTGGTCAGAGTCGCACTTAATAAAAAATGAGAAGCTCCTTTAGGGAAAGCTATGTAGAGGCTCAGCTCCCTGATGGCATTGCCTTTAGCTCAAATATTTTATCACTACTCATTCCAGCCTCCTTTACCTTCCGCCAGGCAGATTAGTGCTTTTATCAATAAGCAGCTTAGCACCAATGCTTCTCTCAATAATGTGCTATGCCATTTCTCTCCTGCTGCTATAACTCCTAGATGCTTCTCTTTCTTCCGGCCTTCCTCTATCCCATCAGTGGTTTTACTTGTTTTTCTTTACATTGGTGGATGTACACTGTAAAAAGGGAATTGGTAGCAAAGGTTTTTTTTTTTTTTTTTTAAGTCAGTATACTGCAATTTTTGTTGTCCCTTTTAAAGGGGTCATATGATGCGATTTAAATTTTTCCTTTCTCTTTGGAGTGTTACAAGCTCTTGGTGCATAAAGAAGATCTGTAAAGTTGCAAAGACTAAAGTCTCAAATCCAAAGAGATATTCTTTATAAAAGTTGAGTCAACCACGCCTACCTAAAACGGCTCGTTCTAACACGCCCCCACATGTCTACGTCATGATGTGCGAAGATTTGCATAACGCCGCCCAAATGTTCACGCAAAGAAAGAAGGCGTAACTTTTATTCTCGCTGTAGTATTGTTGTTGCCGCCGCCGCCATGTCGTGAAGGCGCTGTGTTTCGTTGTGAAAGCAAAACTACTTTGGTTGGCCTTCCAAAAGAGGACTATATCCGCTTTGTCATGCCTGGAGCTGATCCGTGCTGGTCGCTGAGGAAATACATCAACTTCGCACTGTCGCTCGCCGGATCGGCTTTCACCGTGGATGAAGTGGAGTCCAGCCCGAGGTCGTCACATGTGGTTGCCGCATGCCCGCCGGACGCTCCCTCGTCGAATCTGCCGGCCGCGCCGTTCTCAAGCCCGCCCGTCTCTGCTCACTCAAGCCGGCATAGAGGAGAAACAATAATGTACAGTATGTGGAAAATAATGTGTTTTTTTAACCTTAAACCGCATAAACATTTCATTACACCAAAAACACAAAATAATGTTATTTTTAGCAGCATCATATGACCCCTTTAAAAATACTTTAACCAATTTAAATGTGTTCATAAAATGATAAAATGTCTAATTTATCCAATAACACAATATAGCACAAACTAGCAATTAACTAGAAATGAAGTCAATAAATTAAAATGTTCTATTATGATAATTTGAATTTCAGAGGCCATAAACTGTATGCATGCATGCATATGTATGTATGTATGTATTTCACACTTAATTTTCACTTCATAACTTATTTTATGCATTTTTTTGTAATAAATCAGTTAAATCTAGTTAGAGGACTAGTTCACCATCCCTTCAAAGTGCTCGTAACAGTATCAATATTTTAGGATAAATCCACACATCCCTACTAATTTATTGAGCCACTCACAGTTTCACTGTACCTGCTGTGTGTGCAGAGGGGAAAATATATTAGGTCAGGAACTGAAAAAATAAATGCTGCATAAATTGTGTTAATTATTTTTAATGCGTTAAACAGTCCATATTAAGTGAGGAAATGAGCACATCCCTAAATTATATGTGTGTGTATGTCCCACGAAACACTCCTAACTTTGCAATGATTAGCTTGTGGCTTTACAGTGACATATATAGTATATTTAGGCTTATATTGGTGAGGCAAGTCATTTTTCCCGAACTAAATATATATTTATATATATTTTTTTTTGTTTTAGTAGTGAGATCTGGCAACATTGTCTCCGAGAAGAGAGCGATCTCTGATGTGCATTTATATGCACCATTGACAACTAGTTCAATTATTGGTTTAACATTGATTACTACTGTACAATATGAAAGTGTTTGTGAATGCAACATTTTTAGGTTAGTTAGGGCAACGTTTGTAGGAATATTGTGTTTCAAAGTAGAAATTGACATTTTTTTAGTATTTGTGTGACTAGAAGCCCTGTATTCTAGATAACATATAATTACTTTTTTACAGTCATACTTCAGTTTTTAGTTCTGTCTTTTGTGTTCTTTCTCTCTCTCTTTATCTTGCTTTATCTTTCACTATGCAAATATAAGTTATTTGCTCATTCAAAGGCTAACAAGGCCAATCAGATTTCTGAGGTGTCAGAAATGAAGTGGCTCATTCTCTCAGTGTGATGATCAAATCAACTTTGCATGATGTAATTGTCTTGTCATGGGCTTTGTATGATGACTGTGAAGCACAACATTTCTCTGTTCAGTGTGTTGCCATGGAGAAATAGGCCACAGCTCTGCATTTGCTGAGGCTTATTTGGAAATATTGATGATATTAAAATTGAAGCCACTTTAAATAAAAAGGCAAACAATCTCCCGAAGACTGAAGATGCCCTGAGCCTCATATATTTTCATTTCCTTAATATAATTTTCAGATTTGACAGACCGAGAAGATCTTGTTTTGCCATCTCGCTAACAATATTTCATTTCAGCGACCATTGAGGAAACCACCAGGATGGCTGGTTTTGGAAGTCAGCTTTCCCACCATGCTTCATAACTAGCATGACCAGCTAAACCAAGGGGTAGAGTATCACAAAATGAACATGAACCAACCTGGAGATTCATGTCAGTCCATGCCATATTACTGCAATTTCAGAAAAAAACACCTTGCTTGTGACTCTCTGAATCCTGAGTCGGTTTAGTGGACACTGGTCTCAGTCTCTTCTGTGGGTCAGTGGGAAAGTTTTAACTGAAGAGAGTGAAATAAAGACAAATACCTCTCAGACATCTCACCCCATTAAAGCGGTAGAGATCTGAACACAATCCATTAAGCTCCATTAGAGAGGTATACATTCACACACGCACTCACACCCTTGCAGTGGTGTGTTGTTACACTTGCAATCAAGTTTCATTATTCAGACACACCATTCATACATAATGCAAGATACATACTACCAAGAGAAAGCACGGTTTCATATTTGACCATGATATGTGACGCCGCAGAAAAGACGCCTGGGGGCAGACTTGGTAGAGCTTTGCTTTTATAAACCTACTGTTAATATCACTTACTGTGAGCATACCTTGTTCACGATTGCAATTTGCATTGGAAATCAGCAGGACATTCTTTGTTTTTGTACAGGAAAGGTGGCAGGAAATGAAGGAACAGTCCTGCAGTCATGATGTGCTTGCTCCAATTCTCTGGTTTTGAGCTGTCAGTGACTCAATCATGCATCACACCTTGGCACAAACAAACAAGAAGATACAACTAAATCAATTCTTCAAATCCAGCGTTCATTGTCAGAGGCTTGTCAGTCAAGCCCCTCGACAGCCCCAAGACGGCCTCGCTCTTACTGAGATGTCAACGAGCAGGCTCAACTCCTGACCCCGTCAAAATACAAGTCCTAATAAGATCTTCCACTCTTTATCTCCACCCCTGAAGATAATTGCTACATAGTGCAGTTTTGGAGAAACCAGCATACCAATTATGTTCAAATTGTTCAACCCACATCTTCAGGGGCAAGCGTGTTTAAGGCCTATTTTAATATCCGAGGCTTCAAAACTATTCGTAGTCATGATGGAAAACATTAATTTTCTTGTGTCCTGGATTGGAGAATAATCCACTTACTGGGAAAAAAGTGAGAAACCACCCAAAAAAAAAAAAAAAGTGCCAAAGAGATATGCTGTTGCATAATTCTCTTTCCTGCTTTTGCTGGCTGACATGAGCGGTGATCATTATTTCTCTCACTGTCTTCACCCCACTGGGAAGGTAGGATATTAGAATATTTCATGAATATTGAGCTCTCCCTGGCTTTTTGGCAGTGGCAGAAATGCTGTTCTCCACTGTTTCATGTTGGCAAAAGGAACAAGGCTTAGTTGTGTAAGTCTATAAAATGGGGTGAGAAAGAAGAGCTTCTGACAATGTAAATTGTTCGGATGCGCCTCCTTGTATTAGTCTCAAAAGCAACAGCGTCAACCAGAATGTAGTCAAGGATGACGGGGAAAAGAAAGAACCACTGAACGCTTTTAGACAAAAGCCAGCTCTTCAAGTGCCCCATGGAATCAGTCTTCGGTTTAGCCGCCTGCGAGATAAACTTTTTGAACTCAGCGATGTGGTGTAACATGCTCAAATCCACCTGGGACTGAGGAATGGTACATTTGCAATTTTATATTGGTCTGTGTATGTGGTGTTGATTTCTATTTAAATGGATGATATTTCTTACAACATTGATTCCGGAAGCTCCCCCCCACCACAGAAATGGTCACTGGTGTTGAATAACATGGCTACACTTGATCCAGATCCAATATTTTCCACCATGTTGGAATCCCTTGTCTGACTAATAACTACGCCCTGGTGTGAAAGAGAGCAAGAGAGAAACGAGAGAAGAGACACGCAGGGAGAGCGTCCACTGCAGTCTAATCCTTTATTTCCCGTGGTAAGAGATTCTTCGGGTGAGTGCTCTAAAGTACATTCAGAGATGATTATTTGCATGGCAGTCTCATGCTCTTATCTGGATAGAAGGCATGTTTAAACACAAAGGCCACTGAGAAGAGAGGCAGAGATAGCACTGGACAATGCACCAGTGATAATTATCTGTCCAAAAGCACTTGTCAGGATGATGAAATCCAATTAAAGCGCTTTTTTTAAAAAAGCCAGAAAATAGGATAAAACCACAGAGTCGATGCATGGATGGTGGTTGAGTTCATTAGCTCCATCATCTCAGATCCTGACATGCTTTGCATGAGTTTTGCTTGCCCTCGCTTTCTCAAGCCACAAACCTTGACAATATAACACAGACACACACCAATTGCTGCACTGTCAGTACAGATTAGACAAATATCCAATCTCTTTAACTAATTTTTTTCTGTTTCCATAATATGAGAAGATAATTGATGATAATAACACATCATTATCAGTGTTATTTCTATGACTGTAATCAGAATGCAGAGCAAATGCCTTTATCTGCAGTCGCTGACATGGCTCTCAGTTGTCCATTATGCGCTTGGATACACAGAAGAATTCAGGTTAATTGTCTAGCTGCTGGAAAACACTCTATTTGTTCCCAGTTGGGGTTCGAACCGGCAGCAAGCAGGTCACCTGCTGGACCGTGTACCATGAAAAAGAGGAAGAAAGGATGGTGTTATATTCATAAATTGCTCTACATTGCATTGGCAATATTATAGTTTGGACAGTGACATCATTAAAACTCCATTGGATGTGAATTTGAAAGACAGAGTGAGAGAGAGATTTTACTGCAGTAGCTGTGCTCTGCCATTCATTACACACTGATGCCCTCTGAGTGGACACACAATACCAATAAACGAGTTTATCCAATTCTGCCAGCAATGCATTCTGGACTGCTACCTCAGCTGCGGCCTTCTTCACATACTACAGTCATATCAGTCCCAGCGGGGTAGAGAAAGATAGTGAGAAAACATAAGAGGG
>NW_015647058.1:70404-94877 GCF_001515625.1 Sinocyclocheilus rhinocerous
ATATATATATATATATATATATATATATATATACACACCAAGGCTTGTTTATTGCAAATGTTTTACAATCCACTAGTTGGTGGGTTGACCGAAAAGGGCTATAACACCTGGTGAGAGCTATCCAATAGCATTCCTATTTATCTTAGTGGCACCTGGCACAGGACCCCCTGGAACGACACAGTTTGAAATCTGCCATCTTTGCTTGCGGGCTCAGTCCCAAACCCTTCAATAGTGACTATCTTAAGCTGTGACATAAAAGGCAGCAAACACTGGAGGAAAAAAAAAAGTCACGATTTCAAAAGCCCAGAAAAAATAGGTCTCTACAATAACAAAATGAAATGTGCAGATGTTTGTTTTGTTTTGTTTTTGTTTTTTTTGCTACTGGTCTAGTAAAGGCATCTACCAGCAAAGGGCTATCAGGGTCACATTAACCAGCCAAATCTTGACGTATTAATCTGAATGGCTAGATCACAAAATCAATCTTTTGGAAGCCCTGTAATAATAAGCTGATCAGATAAATTTCTTAGGGACATTTACACCGCTGTTTAAAAGTTGGGCTAGTAGGATTTATTTATTTATTTGTATTTTTAAATTTATTTTATTTTATTTTATTTTATTTTGAAAGAAATGAATACTTTTATTCAGCAAGGACACATTAAATAAATTAAAATTGATAGAAAATATATTTACAGTGTCACAAAAGATTTATTTTTCTTTTTTTTTCTATTCATCGAATAATCTTGAAAAAAAATATATAATGGTTTCCATAAAAATATAAGCATCACAATTGTTTACCTGTATATATTTAAAAATGTATTTAAGAAATCTAGATGAACTAGTCGACCTCACTGTCATCATGGCCTATCCCTAGTCTCGTACTTTGGCTACAGCACAACAGGGTCAACTGTCCAGCTCAGTATGTGTGAGAACGTTCAATAGGTTTGTCCCTCATCTAGATTTTTTTTCTGTTTTTTGAGTATAAATAAAGTATTCAGCCCGGATAAAGACAATCAAAAGGATCCTTGAGAAGCTCTTTAGAACAGGATTGAGGATATCCTATAAAGCTCCTCCTCAGGCTAAGAGAGTGTAAGTATATCTGTGTGTGTGTGTGTGTGTGTGTGTGTGTGCCAGTGGGGGAACTTTGAAAGGGGTTTTAGGGGAAGGATTCATGCTTGCTGTTATGAGGAAGAAGCGAACCAATCGGACAGTGATAAATGAACCATAACTTTTTCTCTTCCAGTTGCCACCCCCCTTCCCTCTTCTCCCTTTATCCCTCTTTTCCCTCTGTTTCCTGCTGATATTGTCTTTGTCTGCTTTTTTGAAATGTCTTTGTGTTCAGTGTGTCTCTGAAGAAATTGCCTAAGGCAAGGTCTCAGTGTGTGGCATGAGCAGCACCAGACGCTTAATTCAGAAATTGGTCTGAATTAGGGTGTTGCACTATTCCGTGTTGAATTGAGATAGTAATAGTGCATACTTCAAATGCCACCTACAGAAATGTGTATGTATAATATAGTAATATTATAAAACATGTACAAACATATTTGTATGTGTTTATTTATTCTGCATGTATTTACTGTTTCTGGGAGGAAAAACAGTAAATTTTTAAAATCAACTATTATGATCAATAATAATAATAATAATAATAATGTCCTTCATGCTCAAATACCGTAAACATGGAGCCAGTGTACAGGAAACCTTCAGTTCAGTTCAGCTTCCTACTCGTAAGTGAAAAGAGAGTCATATTGTGTTACATATTCTATTACCAGCAGTGACTTAATGTGGATTTAAAATAATATAGTCCAGTCCATATGGGATTTTAGGTTCAGGCTAATACGGTGGGTGAGGAAGCTCTTTTCTATCTATAATTACCATCCTTATAATAGACATTTTTGCTTGAGTTTTAAATTGAAATGCCAGGCAAGGCGACTATTAATTGCTTGGATACATCTGCACTTGTTTTTTCTTTCTCTTGCAATTTCTGTTTTCTCCTCCCTACTTTGCCTTTTTTTGGGGGATGCCAAGCACTGTTGGCTGATAAGAAGAGAAGAGCAGGGCCACCCTGATGCTCACTGAGCTTGTCTATCTCCCCCTCTCCATGCTCACTGTGATAATGCTAATACGATGGGCCAGTCCGCTAAAGCCTCTACACTTCATAACCAGGAACACACGACACTGCGTCACACAGCTCAGCCACTTTGCTTAGCAGCACACCAGTATCTATCTGCTCCAAATAGCATAGGCTACTACAACAAAACGTCTTAGGTTACGTATGTAACCCTAGTTCCTCGAGGGAACGAGACGCTGCGTCGGAAACGCTAGGGGAACGCCTTCTGTGACCACGCTCTGAATAACATGTGAAATCAGTCCAATAGCTGAGCGGGACGTCACGGGCGGGTGACGTCATGACCAGGAAGCTATAAAAGCACGTGCGGCGGAGCCAGCGTCAGCTTCTAGGAATGAAGCAAACGCCGGCAGGGACGCCGGAAGTATGGCACAGAGACGCAGCGTCTCGTTCCCTCGAGGAACTAGGGTTACATACGTAACCTGAGACGTTCCTCTTCAGGAACTCGAGCTGCGTCGGAAAACGCTAGGGGAACGAGAATGCCCACGCCGACAGACTTCCAAGTCTCTGCCGTGTGTGGAAGACTGCACAACTAGGGCGAGAGAACGGAAGAGCCGGGAGTGGCTCGCATGTCTAGCTCGTAAAACCTAACAAAGGTAAGGGGCGTGGACCAACCCGCAGCGTTGCAGATGTCCAGCATAGGCACACCCGCTAAGAAAGCCTTAGAGGCTGCCACACTTCGAGTCGAGTGAGCCTTGACCCCTAACGGCGAGGGGAGATCAGAGGACTCATAACATAAGGAGATGGCATCCACTATCCACCGACTGAGGGTCTGCTTAGTTGCTGGAAGACCTCTCTTAGGGGGACCGTAGCACACAAGCAACTGGTCCGCCCTCCTCCACAGGGCAGCTCTGTGGACGTATGCATCCAGTGCTCGCACTGGACACATACAGTTAAGCTTCTGCTGGTCTGGTTCCCTGAAGGGAGGAGGACTGAAGGCCTGAAGTACAATGGGCTGTGGTGCTGATGAGGGGACTTTAGGGACATACCCCACACGAGGGTACAGAAATGCTTTGGCCAGACCGGGCGCAAAGTCAAGACAGGAAGGGGCCACCGAGAGGGCCTGTAAATCCCCAACTCTCTTAAGAGAAGATATTGCCAGAAGAAAGGTAGCCTTTATTGTAAGATGGCGATCAGAAATCTCTTCGATAGGTTCGAATGGAGGCTTACAGAGAGCTTCTAGCACCACTGCTAGGTCCCATGTAGGGACACGAGATCGTACCGGAGGCCTCAGCCTCAGCGCACCGCGGAGGAAACGTGTAACCAGGGGGTGTCTCCCCACTGAAATGCCACCAAGAGGGGCGTGGTAGGCCGCAATGTGGTGATTAGGAAGCAGATCCATATGCGAAACCCACGAGCACAGCCGCCGCTCCGCCTCTTTTCTTCTTCGGCGAAAGCGGGGCCGGCACCGCGAAGAACGCTAGTGAAGGCTCCCTCCTCAAAGAGAGCCCTGTGAGAGCGAAGCAAGGCAGTAACAACTGTGCTTCGCTCCCAAGCAGCTCCGCCACACGTGCTTTTATAGCTTCCTGGTCATGACGTCACCCGCCCGTGACGTCCCGCTCAGCTATTGGACTGATTTCACATGTTATTCAGAGCGTGGTCACAGAAGGCGTTCCCCTAGCTTTTCCGACGCAGCTCGAGTTCCTGAAGAGGAACTTCCACACCAAGAGAGTTATAGCTAAAGATAGCCTCTGGTATCGACAAGATTGCAAAAAAATATTGGCTGTTTTCAACAGGATGATCGAAGATAATTAACAATACCATAATGCAGTATAGCATGAAATGAGAGAGTTTTGGAGATTGGATTCGGGTCCCTTAGAGAGGGGATTCAGCGAGCTTTTAAAATTATCTAGTGTTCACTGTGGCGTGCAATTATGTGTTAGATTGTTTGTAAGAATATCATGGTTCTTCAGCATTTATTACAGCATTTAAAGACCTTGGAGAGGCAGATGTTTTCATTACTTTGCTAATACATGAACACTTTGAACAAAATTAGTCTGAATTGCTATACTTATGTAATCACGTTCTAAAAGCAGATGATCTCTTTTGGTTGCTTGCAATGCCAATCACAAGAGAAAAGCACAAGTCTATAATCAAACTCTTACCCTTACCTTATTCTTCAGCTGCTACCCCAATCATATTTATAAACCACCACTGTACATCACAAACTCTACAATTTTGTAGACCAACGGCAAACAAAACATTTATGTCAAGTGGAGTCTTGCTCCTGTTACTGTGCAGCGCATGTTTATTTTTTTCCCCCCAAGTCTGCCTTTTTAAAGGCTTACCAGGAGATGAGGAACTACTCACACCTTAACAGGGTGGCAAACTTCCCAAGGCGTAATTGTTAGGTATGGGAAACAATGTCAGACTCACACTCCAATTTCCATCTAAAAATACCAGACTAGAGAAAGCGGCGTGGAGGCACGAGTCTCCAGAGCACCGATCCTGAAAATAGACAGTCTATTTCCATTTGTTTTATTTATTAGTTTTTCATACTTTTGTTATCCTTGTTTGCAATCGCTGAGTCTTTCAGCAGTCATTTAGCTTTCTTCACACTGAATACCGGTTTAGAAATTCATATTTTTCCCCCTCGTTTCCCTTTTGGATTAATGTCAGAGTAAACAAAAGACCAGAAATGTGAAGTCCGAGCAGCAGCTCTGTGGGTTTTTGTGCTCACAACAAAAAGATTTGCGGAAACTGCAGGGTCTTGCCCAGGGATGGATTGTCTCTGATTAGCTATCCATATGAAGTGTCAACCGGGATTTGACAAGTATTATATGAAGCAGGCAATCCCTGCTGGAGATTTCTCCTCAGCTGAAACATATTGTCTGCTATTGTTCACCAAAGAGAGAGACGAGCCCTCTTAGACGACCCATGTCATTGTGTGATAAAGCTTCAACTCGTGTTGGCCATGTTTTCTAAAAACATGTCTGTGCCAGTTTTTGTGGCTTGTGGGAAGAGAAAAAAAAAAGTAGCATATCAGTGATATATTGACAGAACACTGCTCTGCCCCACTTTTCTGTGTTTAAGCTTTGTTGCTCAAGATGGCATCATTATGGATGCACGGATCAGCTCCAATGTAAGGGAATCCTGTGCCCTTCATTTCAGTTTGCCATACAAGGCTCTAGGGGGAAACATCTGTATTACCCCTCGGCTTTATTTCTCCATCACAATCACAGCACAGCTGGGGTTCCACAAGGGTGTGTGTTGGGCCCGTCCTGTTTTCCGGCATCGCCCTGGCTACCCAGCTGGGGTCCAAATGAAGTATGAACCACTGTCCTGCATTCAGTAGTTGCCGTTGCAGCACAGCTAGGATTCAAACCAGCCTACCCTGGCTGTGTTCTACATTCCCCATCTCCATGGAAGCTCAGCTGGGGAGGGTTTCATCCCCCTATACCACCTCTGCCAGAGCATCACAGCTTGAGCCTCCACAAGTCTTAGGGCAATCCGCCTGAATTGACTGTGACTGAGAACCTCAAACACATCATATGAAATGAGCTTCCCTTCTTAATCTTTAAAACGCTTCTTGTGAAGGAAAAATCTTTATTTGCAACTGTTAATTTTCTTACCGTCAAATACTGAAATACTTTTTCACAGTGATACTGGTATGTTTTGATACTCGCAGGCAAGGTTGGAATTAGGACTGGGTAGTGCAGACTGTGTCATAATACAATACACATTGCAATAAGTATGTTGCAATGCAATATACTGCAATGCATCACAATATTATAATTGGATTGCAGTTGAAATCAGTTTCAATCTTTCTCATGCCAGAGTTTGTGCTTATTTGAACAACCTGCTTCTTCAATATTTAACTGTAAGATGGGGGAAAATCCCCCCTTAAAAACTAAATGTGCATTTACTTTTAAATTGTAACATATTTAGACATAAATTTAGCATGTGCAATATCATGATGCACCAGCCAATGTGGTTTTAAAGTAAATTGATAGAAACATTTGCAAATTTAGTCATTAAGAGTTGCACAAAATTAAGAGTTATTCTAAGAGGATATCTTTGCAGTTGAATATATATATAGGAAAAGGTTTCGTGCTGTGTGATTTTTTTATTTTCTGACCTTCAGCCACCATTTGTTCTCCGACCCCTGTAAGAAATTGCTGGACTAACCAACTCTCCTTAGCACACCGAATTCGATCTCCCAATACAGTTTCAGCGGATGGACTGTGTGTCTATGAAGATCATGTCACAGTCTGTGTTTCTGAATTATCTATTGATTTGAAATGTTTTCATTTCATTTCTGTTTTCTCAAAGAAATACAAATAAAATATTGGACCTCTAATTTGATGTATTCACAAACATAAACAGATACATTTGGTAAAATCATAACATTGCTGTTAAAAACGATTGTGTTTTTAATAATGACTCAAAGGGTTTTAAAGTTCAGCCTGAATTTTATAACAACTCCAGCAGTTTTCTGAGTTCTGTAATTATGAGTTTCTGTTTTATTTTCAAACAGTTCTTTTAGTTCCTTTGATTTTTTTCTTTTTTTCTTTTACGTTTTTAAGTATTCCTCAGCACAGTGCACATTTGTGTTAGATTAAAGGTGGCTTCTTGTTGATAGAGCAAATATATTTAATCAAAGTTCTGATTTGGAAGTGATTCAGATCTAATTTTATATGGCCTGTGTTATCTGTGTATTTACATGCTGTGTGATGAAGTCTGTCTGAATTTAATGTAATTCAATGTGAGCTCTTTGTGCATTTATCAAATAGGGCAGTATGCACTTACAAGCACTGCTGCAGGCTTATTTGGTTGCAGGCAGGCAGGCTATCCCTTGCCCCCCGCTGCCCGTGGTCACTGACTCAGAAACAATTACTTATGGGGAACTTTGATGATTTGAAAGCAATTCAGTTTATTCTCCTTGATTTCATTGGTAATAATGCCTGCCTCACAGTTAAGCTTAAAATGCATTCAAGAAAAGTGGAGAAATTTCTAAGAATGCTACAGTAATGGTTTTAAAACTATGTGAAATCAAACTGACCTTATTTATTTTCTTAACACATGTTGCTGTGTGACTCAACAAGTCATGCTATTCCAAAGAAAAATGTTTGTTTTCATAATCATTTGCTTTCATGAATTCGCCTGCCCATTCAGCCCTGCCAGATAATGGTAAACAAGCTTGGCTTGCTGTCCGTGAAGGAGGCTCGAACCTGAGGCTCGGCTCGGCTCGAGCTCTGAGTAAGAACCCCGCCCCCCTTATGATGGTACAGTGTGGAGGAAAAAGAGAAGAAATTAGAGGAGGAGAAGGGGAGGTGGAGGGATTGACTGCTGCTTATATACGGTCGTAGCAATGATTGACATGACTGGATGATTAGGCTCCTCCCGAACCTGCGTTGGGAACTTTAAAGGGGTCATATGATGCGATTTCAATTTTTCCTTTCTCTTTGGAGTGTTACTAGCTCTTGGTGCATAAAGAAGATCTGTAAAGTTGCAAAGACTAAAGTCTCAAATACAAAGAGATATTCTTTATAAAAGTTAAGAGTCAACCACTTAAAACGGCTAGTTCTAACACGCCCCCACGTCTACGTCACGATGTGGGAAGATTGTGGAAAATAATGTGTTTTTTGAACCTTAAACCGCATAAACACATTTCATTACACCAAATACACAAAATAATGTTCTTTTTAGCAGCACCCCTTTAATTCATCAAAATTTAATAAGTTTTTCTGCTCATGTAGCTATGGCTGGGCAGGTGGAAAAAATTGCATGAACCAATAATATCATTGTCTTGGGATCCCGGTACAATTTAAATCCTGATGGATAAAAACAAATTCTGCCCTGCATTATTTCCTTTTTTATTGTACTTCACTCAGAAATATGTCACATTATGAGTGGTAAATGTGGTGCAAATGCCATTTTCATGTGTTTAAAGTCAACAAAATTGATCTTATTTGCTTTCTTAATTAACATTTCTGATTACAGTCATGGCCAAAAGTTTTGGCAGTGACATACATTTTGTGTTTTGCAAAGTTTGCTGCTTCAGTATTTGTAGATTATTTTTCCACATGTTTCTATGGTATACTGAAAAACAATGATAAGCATATCATATGTTTTAAAGGCTTTTATCGGCAAAAAAAATAATGAATCAATATTTACAGTGTTGACCCTTGTTCTTCATAACCTCTACAATTCGTTCTGGCATGCTGGATATTAGCTTCTGGGCCAAATCCTGACAGATGACGATCCATTCTTGCCTTATTAGTTCTCGGAGTTGATCACAATTTGTGGGCTTCTGCTTGTCCACTCGCCTTTTGAGGACTGACCACAGGTTATCTATGGGATTGAGATCCGGGAAGTTGCCTGGACACGGATCCAAAATTTCAATGTAATGATCTTCAAGCCACTTCTTTTGTGCGTGCAGATGCTCTCACACCAACCTGCTGCCATTCCTGAGCAAGCTCTGCACTGCTGGTGACACGATTCCATAGCTGACTCCTCGGGAGGAGACGGTCCTGGCGCTTGCTGGACATTCTGGGACGCCCTGAAGACTTCTTCACTGCAGTCGAACTCTCTCCTTGAAGTTCTTGATGATATGGACGAGTAAATGGTTCTTTCAGATGCAATATTCTTTGTAGCAATTTCCTTGCATGTGAGGTTTTTGAAAAGTTCATTTTTTTGGCCAATGAAGCTTTTAGCAATTATTTAAAATGCATCTAATCACTCTACACAATGATCTAGAAACAATGTGAATGAACACCAGAACAGCTTAAGCAGCAAACTTTGCAAAACACTAAATTTATGTCACTGCCAAAACTTTTGGCCATGACTGTATATTTCATCGCTATTGTTCCAAATGAAAAAAAAGAAAAAAAAGAAATTAAGTTCCTTCATCAGACTCTAAAACAACTTCATTTTTCAACCCTGTGGGCTACTGGATAGTTTTAAGTAAAAGCTACAGTAAGTAGTGATTTAAAGGGGTCATATGATGCGATTTCAAGTTTTCCTTTCTCTTTGGAGTGTTACAAGCTCTTGGTGCATAAAGAAGATCTGTAAAGTTGCAAAGACTAAAGTATCAAATCCAAAGAGATATTCTTTATAAAAGTTAAGAGTCAGCCACACCTACCTAAAACGCCTCGTTCTAACACGCCCCCACATGTCTAGGTCACTATGTGGAAATATTAGCATACATCATATGACCCCTTTAAATATTGTTTTACCAAATTTGCATTCAGATCTGGCGCCATTGTGGTAGGTAATGCCCATTTTTCATAATCCAATCAAATAAAGTCCTTCCCTACTTTATTTCCTTTTAAAAATGAAGGTTCTTAATTGGTATCTATGGTGAACCTTTAACATCCATGGAAACTTTCCATTGCACAAAAGGTTCTATGGAATCATTGCGAAAACACACTTTTGGAACCTTTGTTTCTAAGAGTGTATTTTACTCAGAAATGCTACTCTACAGAAGTTAAATGCACCTTGAATGCCATTTTATGTTGTCTTTTAATAAAGGAATACTGGGGTCCGGATACATGTGGTGGTTTCAGAGATCAGAGTTTAACTATAGGGTGCCTTAGAAGGAGTAATAGATGGAGATGGAATGAGACAGTCTAAGAAAGAAACAAGCAAACTAAAAAGAGAGGTTAGAGTAGCCTTGGATTGAGATCGTACAGAAAGAGTACTCATGCAAGAGATGGGTTCACATCCCAAACGCAGAATGGGGGTCAACTAGCAGAGGGGGTGGAGGGTAGAATAAAGGGGGATAAGTCATGCCGAGTGAAGATACGAGGGAGCCTCATGGGCCGGAGGCAGCCGAGGTTGCTAGGAGACTGTGGGATGAGAAAAGATGTGCCGAGCGCATACAGAGAGATAGTGTGCCAGTTTGAAGACGGTAATCTTTGTGCCAGTGATTTCAGAAAGCTGCTGTTGTGAAGGCATCAGACCAAATGAGCACAAGATACACCAAAGCGAGATACTAAACTGGGATCTATCGGCACACCAGTGAGCACGGGCATCTGGATAAACCTTCCTTCTGACTGCAGGCGCGCTGGTCTCGACACGGCACGGTGTCAAAAGGGGAAAATCATTACACGCAGCAGCCCAGCCCTCTGTATGCATAATTTAGATGGAAGATGTATCAGTAATTGGCAGGGTTTAAACATCGTGAGCTGAGGTAATTGAACAGTCTCCCTACTAATGGAAGCATGTCAGACATGAGCTTCCACCCAGTCGACAGTGAGTGACAGGCACGCTGCAGAGCCAAGAGAGAGAAGGAGAGAGGGATACAGACTTGGAGGAAGGAAGTGAGTCAGAGAGATTGAAAGACAAGTCACTTTTCTCTTTGAGAGGATGTTGAGAGGATGATGAGGGAAGAGAGTGTTTGGCTAACTCGCAGCCACATGGCTGCCCCGGATAGATTCTGCCTCCTTAACGTAAGCTTTGGTCTGGGTTGTCATTTTGCTAAGCAGGCAGAGGGTGAAATAAGAAAAACCTTAAGAGTCCCTTCGGCCTCCCCGGAGGCACCCACGTTGGAAACCATCCCATTTACCGTATGACAAAGAAGTCAATCTGTATAGTAAGCACCAGAGACACTTGGATTATGAAAAAAATTTATCCAAAACGGCTGTCACTAGCAGGAATTGTCAGTGACAAAGAGATGGGTGAGCAATTTAAAACTACTGTTATACTGCAAAACACTCCGAAGCATACTAATATATCTGCTGCTAATTATACATATTAATTAATGAATTAAAGTTAAAGAACTCTCTTATACTCACCAAGGGTGCACTGATCAATAACACAATAAAAGCAGTTATGCTGTAAAATTTTACAGTTTAAAAGAACTGTTTCTTTTATAATATATTTTAGATATATTAAAATTTAATTTATTCCTGTGATGGGATGGCAAAGCTAAATGTTCAGTGGCCATTACTCCAGTCTTCAGTGTCACATGACCCTTCATAAATCATTTTAATATGTTCTAATATGCTCAACTATTATCAGTTATTATTGGTGCTCAATAATTAATAATGGTTCTTGTTGAAAACAGTTTTTGCTGCTTTGTTTTTTTGTGAAAACTGTGATACTTTTTTTTTGCAGGATTTCATTGAATACATTTTTTTATTAGAATTTTTTTAACATTATAAATGTATTTCTTGTCACTTGTTTCAGTTTAATGCATTATATATGTATATATTTATTGCTTTACTATTATTATTATTAATATTATTATTATTATCTTACCCCAAATTTAGTGTATCACTGTCTCCAAAAAAAAAATAAAAAAAATTAAAGCAACTGTTCTCAACAGTGATAAAACAAAATGTTTTTTAAGCACCAAATCATCATATTAGAACGATTTCTGAAGAATCATGTGATACTGAAGACTGGAGTAATGGGTGAAAAGATAATTCAATAAAAAACAGTTAGAATAATTGTACAAATATTGTACAGTATAACTTTTTTATTATATTTGATTTATTGATTAAATAAATGCAGCCTTGGTGAGCAGAAAGAGACTTCTTTCATAAACATAAAATATATATATATTTCCAAACTATTGACTGACCAGTATTGTATACAGCTAAGTTTCAGACATACTTTAACTTTCACAGAGCCAACACAAACACACATAAGAGGGTAGTCAGCTGATGAGCTTTTCATTTGCGTTAATTCTCTTAATCAAATGTTTCTCCGTGCATGTTTCTATTCAGAATTTGTGAGTAGTGTTCTTTACCTGGAATTGGGCTATTAAATACTATTAAAAGAAAATAATAAAGTTGACTGATGGCTTCAACACAAGCTTATACCGACAATTAATAACCTTGAGGCTCATGTTGGGTTTGTCTTGAAAGGTTTACACAGAACTGTTAAAAATCTATTTCTCAATGGAGAAAATGAATGTTGTTTTTAATTCCAGAACCCGACTGTTGCACTCCATTGCCTTTTTGATTTTTGAGAGTTTGTTTACTGTAGAGTGCGTGCACATTAACTGGACCAGCCTGATATAACAATACAATTTATTTTTGATGTTTATGATACTATTGTTGTCAGATTTCAGTGCTGTTTTGAAATATATTCTTGCAATGAATTCTTGACAAATTTGGTAGATTCTGGTTTTCCCCTATTCAAGTAGATACAAGCTGCATGTGTGTGCCAATTACTTAATTCGGAAAGCGACTTTCACACCAACCAAAGAAACTGTGCACCAAAAGCTCCACAGCATCATCAGGTGAGCGAAATCTCACACCAATGAGCTGTGCAAGCAATGAGCTGGGAAGTGGTTTCCGGAGTGGCTCTCGGTGTACACTTGTCCTCCACTCCTCTTTTCTGCTCTCCTCTCTCCCTTCCATTCATGAATCAGAGCCATGAGAGCAAAAGCAGCCCTCATAAATAAAGCAAGAGGGCAGTAAGGAAACCTCTTTCTTTCTCTCACTCTCTCTCTTTTTCCTCCCTCTTTCAAAGTCACACAGCATCGCTCGATCCCCATTACGTAACCATTGAAAACAAGCCCAGCAAAATCCCTTCGCAGAGGCCTGAGGAGCCTCCTAAGAGAACCCACTTTATTTTTTCACACACGATCAGAAAGCATTAAGGTAGGTATACAAAGAGTGCAAATGGAACCTTATGCATCGCAATCGATCAGATCTTAGAAGTCTTTTTTTACGTACTTTCTCCCTCATCAGCCAACTGAAGACCAAACATGGATATTGATCTTTGATGTTTGGCATAACTATAAATGTACACAGAGAAGAGGGAGTTTTATCTCTATTGGATTTCTCCTCCCCTCTCTCCTGGGACCCTTCCCGCACTCACATCAAAATGCCACTAAAATGCCAGCAAGGAAATGGAAGCATTATTCACCGGACCACCATTCATAGCAGAAAGATGCTGGCAGTTGCAGCCCTTCTTCACATCCTCTTCATTATATACCTCACCTGAAAATGCCACATCCTTTCATGTGACTTATCCCCACATCAGACGTCCATGCAAATAAAAAAAAACGAGCCAGATTTGGACGGGGAAAAAGCATTTCTTTTTTGTTGGTTTTGAAACCTTTCTTTTTGCAGGATTGTCATTTAAACAATGCAGAAAGTGCAGGCTCAATATAAATAGACAGAATGAGTGGAAGAGGGGGAACGGCACGCTCTATATTTGATGAAGTGGATCAAAGCACTGCCACGCTAGCTGCCACCACTGGCGTCTCTGCCTTTTTATTTAAATTCAATACATTATTTATTTTTAGCTTCACAGGTTAATGTGGGGTTCTTTGATAGGAACTCTGGTAAAGCGCAAGGGGCTGTGCCTTTTCATGTGCTTGCCTTATATGTTTATGGAGAGCACCGAGAAAAGAAAGCCTGTCAGATAGACACTGATGAAAGCAGCTCTGAAAATGTCACCGAGCCGCCGGAGGTGAGATGGGTCCGTAGACATGTGACATCTTTAACTGGAATGACACAGATCACCGAAAACAAAGTGGAAATTAAATCAAGCCTCTCATTTTCTCATAGGTGGCAATGAAGAGAGACAGGCAGGCGAACACGCTGCCTCGTCAGATGTGCACACGCTCCTTCAGACACCTTAAGTCAGCCGAGTAGATCGCAAATAGGTCCAGGGAGATTCGCCGGGATATCTCGCCATCCCCATAAAGATAGCGCGGTGGCAGTCCAAATGACGGAGGAGATTTATGGAGAAATCAGGCCGCTTCAGTTCTGCTAAATTGGTCTGCGTTGTTCTGCAGAGCACAAAAAAAAAGTGCTGTTATTAAGAGAGAATTTGGTGCACATGCCAGGCAGGCCTCATTAATCTGATGTTAGGAGCTGCGTTATTGAATGCAGTCTTGAGGGAAGGACTTCAACGGGTTATATCCGAGAAGATGTTGTGTCTGCACTGTTGGAGGGTTAAAGATAATGGCCCACACTCATTTCTTTTTCAGATGCTCCAGAGACACCAGAGTGCAGTCATGTGATGTGATTGTGTGCTCCCTGCTTTCCAGAAACGACCGGCGCATTTATGCATTTACACTCCGAAACACTCCCAAGCAAACCCACCCACGTCCAAGGCCGGAGGAACTCTCTCCGGATGGCTCTCAAACACGAGAAATCCATCTACTAAGTGTCATCGCAATGAGTTTCCTACCGCAGCTGGTTTAGGCTAATGAAACGTGTCCACTGAGGACGGCGGGGAAAACGGAGTGAAAAAATAGAGACGTTGTCGACATTCTCTATCCTTAAAGCCAAACACTCTTTTTTCCATGGATTACCTGCTCACTCAGAGAATGATCAGGTAATTGAAGATAGCACCACCTCAGCTTCCAAATAGTACTGTGTCAGTGCTAATACCAAGTTGGCATAACAAGTGGGTCTCAGATTGTCAGGGCGCATTTAGGACTTCATAGAGCACCGGTATTCCGTTCTAATGCCTACTGAGAGCTGTGGCTGAGGTGGAACACAGCAAATGTCTCCTTTATTCCTGCATTTGAAGTGGAATACAGCAAATAGACACTGAAAAAAATAAGAACGCGAGGCCAGACTTGGGCGGAGCGTGGAAGTGGGTCCACAATGTGACTTGTTTATTTTTGGCTACCTAGATTTAACAACCCTGCTGCGTTTACAAAGGCTTGTTTGAAAACTAATAATGAATATCAATAGCATAATTACCAAGCTGATGAAATAAAAGAGGACGGACACCATGCGCTATTTTCCATGAAAAGGGGAAATGGACGAGAGCTCTGTCCATCAGTGTTAATTACACAGAGTTTTATTCAGCTCGTGAACTAATTAATGTTTTTTTTGGGGGGAAATCTAATGGACCACCTGGTCATTTCATTAGACGCCAAAGGCCTTTATGGGTTTAAGAGCCAAATAAAGCTTGTTCATGAGCATTCTAATCCAAACCTTCATTACAAACGAATAAAAGATACACTCATGAATATGGATGTGTTAGCCATATATTTAAAGCATGATAATGAGGTCTTTTGTGAACACTGACGCATTTCGCTCCATCTCTGATGGACAGTGATAATAAGTGATGATAATGAATGAAGCCTTATAGATTTATATGAGCTTTCAAAAGTTGGAGCAAAAGGATCTCGATGTTTGTCATTTTATTTTTTTCTCATTGGCTCTTCCTACACTGGCAGTTTACACTGGCAGGTAAGAAAGCACATCACTTTCAGCTTGATATTACACAAGCCTAGTAACACAGATACAATCTACACGCTGTCAGCACATTGTGTATATGTGTGTGTTTGAGAGGGAGAGAGAGACCACGGTCTGTCAGAAACATGTCTGTCTGAGGCCTTCCAATTCTGTGAGCTAATGTTGTTTGATGTATTAACTATGAGAATATGGGCAGTGGGGGAGGAGGGGGGGGTGTTAGCATGTGTGAGTGTATGTGTGGGAGAGAAACAGAGAAAATGAAGTGTGGTTTGCCTTTGTGTGCAACTGAATGAGAGGGGAGGAGTGTTGAAGTCGTTTGATGTTTTAATAATGTTTCAGGCTGATTGAGTGTTTCTTTGTTAGATGGTTTCAAGTTTCAATCAGTCTCTCATTTCGATCAATGAGTAAACACTTTCACAGAAATTTGAACAGAAGTCACTCAAATGTGACAGCTTTGATGTGATCATGTGTGTGTGTGTGTGTAGAGTTGAATGGAATATTTAAAAGTGCTTTTTATGCACTTAGCCGATTTGACATTATCAGAGTTTCATTCTGTAATTTATCTATGAATCAAATCCAGATCCAGATGTTTAGAAAAGTGAAGTTATTTGCACTCTTTGGATGGGGGAATTTGATTTTTATCAACGCTCTTATGAAATATATTTTTGTAAAACAAATAATGAGGAGACCATCAGACAGCAGCAGCAAAACCAACTTTTTTTTTATTTTTTTTTTATACACAAGTTTGATAATTTTTTAATATATTTATTTAATTCAGATTTGCATTGTATTGACATTTCCTGTGCATTTTGATGCAATATAATTATTCCATTATGTTCGTCATCCAAATGAATTGCTTAGACGGTTTTTTTTCTTACTTTATCTACAAAAAAATATAAAATTCATAATGAATTATTTACATTTGACTGACTCTATTCACAGCACTAGTTTCATTTCATCATTTGCCCGAGGCTGTTTATTTGTTGCATAAAGTATTGATTTAGTATCGATATTGAGGAAACAGAGGCTAGTATCGTAATGAAGCCAAAATGTTGGTATTGATCCAACTCTATTGTATGCAAATGTTTATGTCCATAGAGTGAGCATGAACATACTGGAATGTTGCCAGCATAAAGACTGTGATTTATCTCCAAGTTGGCATAGATGTATCTTTAATCAAAGCCTGTTTTGTTACTATGCACTTAAAAAGTATGTGTGTGCCTTCATCACAAGTCAGACTGAAATTCAATAATTTAAAAGGTTTGAGTTATAATGGCAACTCGTGTTCCCAGAGATGCCTATTGCTTTAGTTGATGTTTGGGGTTCAAAAGAGCAATGGCCACTGCAGAAAGTTAATGCATTAACAGACTATGTGAATGTGTGATCACAGAGAGCCTTCTTTAGAAACCAGCACTGTGAATGTGTTTACAGTGTCTCCAGAAAACTAGCACTAAATAATTATTTTCAAAAGTATGCTTAAGCTGCATTTTAATAGATGTTTGACAATCTTTGCATCTGTAAATTATTTACACTACATTGGGTTCATACCTGGAAATATCAGGGATTTTCTAAAATAGTGATTTCCAGGCCTGTAAAAGTCATGAAATGTTTCTTGCTATGCATATCAGTTAAATATATTACCAACTAGATATTGATATTTTTCAATGTAACCTCTATAAAGTTGATTGTCTAATATATGTTTATAATGTTTTTAGTGTATATTTAAATTTCTTATCCAGTAATCATAAATCATAAGGGGAAAAAAGAAAAAGAAAATAAAAGATAGACACAAATTATGTATAATGTAATGTACAAAATAATCTGTTATATTTTAATTAGATTGGGCTTCTTTTGTTAGATCAAGCAAGCTGTATTGTAATTTACGGCTACCCATTAGATTTTTACCCAATTGATCTACCTACTGTTGCTTTTAAATCTTGTTTGTATTTACATTCAAATAAGACACATTAAGATGCATTAAGACCAAAAAAGTTTCACAACAGTGACACAAGGATCAATGTTGTGTGATGTAATTGATGTCAAACCTGGCACCAGGTTTGAGGACTAATTAACTATAAGTAACAGCACAAATTTACCTGCATTTTAAGTAGTTTAGCTTAAAAAATAAAACTGTAACTTTCTGAGAATCACATTTTGTACTCCCTTTCATGGATCATTTTAGTCCGTCAGTTCCCTTTCAGTCGGTCACTCTCGACGTCGGATGACCGACGAATTGGGATCTCGCTTAGAGAGACCAATCCACTTCGAGTGTAAACTAAACGAGCCAATGCACATTGGCATGCGATTATTGCATCCAGCTGCTGCTGATCACATCGTGAGGATAAGTAGGCAGCAGATGCAGCGCATATTCAGCTTTTCGCTTCGGAGCCGAGCGGTTCTATCGTTCTGCTCCTGACCTTCTACGGTAGTCCCAGAGATGGAGGAAGTTGCTCTTCGGGAGTTGGTGAATGCACCACTCCCTCCCCCGGAGGAGGGCCGGGCGGAGAATCTTTTGTTTCCTTTTTTTCTGCCACTTTTTTCTGCCAGTGGTACTCAAATTCTCGACAAAAGAGCAATTTCTTCTTTCTCTGGGTCCCCTGAGGGGACGGGGGGTTGTGGACGATCCAGAGCCGTATCACACTCACCCTCCTCTCTCGCCAGTGAGCAGCAGCGGGCGGATCGGGAGGACGAACCAACGGACTACCCACGCACCCTCTGCTCAAACGCAGGTCAGTGTTACACACACCCAGACCCGATTGGTCTCTCTAAGCGAGATCCCAATTCGTCGGTCATCCGACGTGACGTCTCCGTTCCCTCCTTCAGGGAACGAGGGTTACATACGTAACCGAGATGTTCATTCACATGGCTTGTATAAGTAAAATTGTAAAATAAATGATTCAGATGGCAAAAGGAATAATTTAGTGATTCATCTTAACCCATGCAGCTTCTCAGTCTTAGTCCAGTATTTAGCCAAATGCTGCTGCAAATTTTAAGCAGTAACCCTAGTTTACATGTCTGTCAGCCAAGTAAATGCTCTAGTAAATACTGTAAATTGTAGCTGTACATTCATAAAGAGATTTTTCAAAGTTTTTTTGTTTTCAAAATTTCACATTTAATTCAGTGTTACTTGCCAATTTTGTATTAATTTCTGAGCAAAAAATGTTTCTACAACATTTTTTTTCAGTGTAGCTTACAAAGTAGCTTCCCCAATGTGACCCTGTTAAAATGCATCTTAATCATATCTGAATGTATGCAAATCAGATATATCACATAAGGTAAGATTTTAAGCAAATAATGCTATGAATTTACAGTCTGTTTCAGTTTGTGTCGATTTTTGTAGCTTGACAGAGCTCATCTGCATTCACTTTAGTTGTATGAAAAACAGCATCTTGAACATTCTTCAGAGCATCTTCTTTTGTGTTATACAGAAATAAAAGAAAATCATGCAGATTTGGAAAAACATGAGGTGGGTGAAAAATTTTTTCAGGTGAAAACAAAACAAAACAACTTTAAATGCTCATCTGTATTAGCTGGAAGTGGTTTTAACATACTGTTGCCCAGGTTTTCATAGTGGAAAATGTGGCATGGCCTGCATATATCCACAGGGATCAAGACCATGTGTCAGGTCCTTATTTTTTTTTTTTTTTTTCCAAGCCAATTGTGAATGTCTACGCCAGTTACAGTTGGACTGTGAGAGTCTGGATGTTTTAGAAGAGTTGAAAGTGCTCTGTGTATTTGACACAATCACTGCACTGATAAGGTCCCTGGAGCTTTATGGCCACGGAAGTGCAGTGTTACATATAGACTCAGCCAGACTCTGCTCGCAGTCTGCCTTTCAGTTTGTGGTCAGAAATGTACTGAAATGAGTTGCTTTAACATGGGACTAATGGATATCTCTGTCTCTATCTCTCACTATCTGTTTCTGTTAATGTCCTGCAGTAGTGTAATGGAGGTCAATGTGTGCTGCAGAATACCACCTCTGGCTGCCGATTAGTCCACTGACCTACAAACCCCCCTATAAAGCCCAGTAAAGCCAGTGTCTCAAATCCCAGCATGCTGAATGGCTGAAAACATCCCCAATACAACTAAAGCTGATTTAAATTTGCAGCTTGAAGAAACCTCCTTTCTCTCCCATCTGCTATTCTAATCCCCAACTAGCTGACTCACTTTTTGATTTCCATGAGAAACGACGGGCTATCTTTGAAACAAATCCAAGAGAGAGAGAGAGAGAGAGCTGGAAACAGAGGAACATTTCCTGCTGCACTGTGATTACTATCACAACATTAGAGCTGCATATTTCCCCAAATTCCAACAAATTAAACCAAATTTTATGGCATTACCAAATGCAGAAAAATTAATTCACATTTTAGGGGAAGATTCCAAAATGATCAAAACAGCAGCAAGATATGTATCAGCCTGTCACAAACTAAGACTGTCAGCCAGTGGACAAAACTGAAGCAAGAGCATTTCTTACATGTACTGTTGTGCAAATTTTTTTATTTTTTATAAACAATGTCTTTAATTTTGATAGCTCTCTTAGCTTGTCCAATTAAAAAATTCAGCAACTGACTTTTAGTTCTGTGAGCTGCTCTATAACATGGGCCAAAAATAAAACCCTGAAAAGAAAAATTTTCACCAAAATTAGAAGACATTAAGGTAAGTACATTAAACAAATGTTCCAATCTTGAACACTCTAAAAAACAGTGAAAAATGGTTTCCCTTTTTTTACAGAATGGACACTTGTCAGACACATTAGGATTAATAACATTCACAAACGCATTAACAGCGAAAAAGAAAGTATACATGTACTTATTTAATTATTGTATTGTAATAACTTGTTTATGTATTATATAATTGTTTATTACTTATTCATGTAATGGACAATGCTTTGGCAATACTGTGCAAGTCATGCCAATAAAGCTCATTTGAATTGAAAAAAAATTCAGCAACTGACTTTTAGTTCTGTGAGCTGCTCTATAACATGGGCCAAAAATAAAACCCTGAAAAGAAAAATTTTCACCAAAATTAGAAAACATTAAGGTAAGTACATTAAACAAAATGTCCAATCTTGAACACTCTAAAAAACAGTGAAAAATTGTTTCCCTTTTTTTACAGAATGGGCATTTGTCAGACACATTAGGATTAATAACATTCACAAACGCATTAACAGCAACTGTGCCATGCAGTATCTTCCACTGAAGATCACCTGTACACTTTTCTAAAGGTGGTTTGTAAAGAATTCTCCATACAGGTTTTACATCATCTTTCAACCCCAACTTTTCTCTCCATACTGTATCCTTTCGTTCCTTAAGAAAAGTTTTATTCAAAACCTTAACACGGCATTTATACAACACTTTACTTTGAGCATCTTGAAAGTTCAGATCCTCCAGACCTTCCAAGTCCAAAACAAAGCCACTTAAGCCCTTTAAATCAGGAGTGATTACAATTTTTGGAAATGGATCTGAATTAACAGGAACCACCTTGCCATTCAACAGTGTTTTCAACAGTGTTTTTTCTTTCACTGTCAACAAATCTAAAATTTTTCCAACCTGACGTACAGACTGAACTCCCAAAAAGGATGCAACGGCCTGAGCATTGCTTAGCTCAGGACCACCAATGTCCATTAAATTATGCAACCTTAGAGCCTAAATTGAACATAAGATTTGAGATAATCCTGGTGTGACTTCACAAGCCACATCCAACCTCACTCCATGAACAAGAGGTTCCTTAAGCAACCAGTACAGAGATGTTGTGTCCTGCCTCTGTTTCTTAAATAGTTGCCAGATGTTAAAGAGTCCTTTGTACTATAGAAATAAGACCAGTATTTAAGTCCAATAACCTAGAGACGTCTAAAATATCCCGAATTAAAAATACATTATCAAAGATTGACCTATTAGGTACACAGTAAGTCTGATCATGATAAATGACCAAACCAACCACCTCCCTCAGTCTTATGGCCAAAACCTTAGATAAAATCTTTAAATCAGTACACAGAAATGAAACAGGTCGCCAGTTCTTTATATCCTTCAAATCCCCCTTCTTAGGGAGAAGAGTTATGACTGCTCTTCTGCAACTCAATGGTAGCAAGCCCTCAACCAGACTTTCATTGAGTACTGCAAGCAAGTCATCCCCTATTACGGGCCAAAAAGCCCTGTAAAGTCTGGAAAACCTACAGGTAAAATTGCACATTTCTTTACAACATTAAAATGATGCTTAAAGCAATAAAACCTATCCAGTCTAGCCAGAGTAATACGGTTCTCTCTTGCTTGTGCCCATGTGTATTGTCTTTCATTTTTTATGCAAGATTCTCCAAATATCATAAAGATCATATTCAGCAATGAGTTTCAATATTTCATGCTGCGATGCTATATGGGGCTCCTTATGATTTCTATCAAATTTATCATTTGCTGTGCAGTTAAAATCCCCTCCCATAAACATATACTCCTCTTGTTTAAGAATAGAGACAGTATTATTCAATTTCTTTATAAAACCAATTCTCTCAGGACCAAGAACGGGTGCATAAATATTCACAAAAACCAAAATAAACTTCTCAAATTTTGCTCTAACTTTCAATAGTTGTCCTTCAACAACATGTTCAACCTCATACGATAAAGACTTAAAAATGTTTCTGAAAAAGGACCGCTACACCACCACTAGATGAACTTTTATGACTTAAAATTATTTCCCCATCCCATTCCATTTTCCAGTCACTCTCATTTCGAGCATCACTGTGTGTTTCTTGAACAAACATCACATCATATTTCTTTTGTCTTATTAGTTCATAAAGCTTTGTTCTTTTTCCACTCTCTCGCGCACCATTTATATTAAGTGTGCCCAGTCTTATCGAACTCATAAAGAAATTAATAAAGATCAGACAGGGGCAGACCAGCCACACATACCCCACAAGAAAGATAAAAAAATCATTCAATTTCAAATTCATCATTCAATATGTTCAATTTCAACTTCTGTACAATTTTCTTTAGTCTAAAGATTTCTTGATCAGAGAAGCTATTTGTATCCTTCTCTCTCATCAACATTCTGGCTGAGCTGATAAACAGCTCACGATCAGGGAAATAGTCTTCCACCTTCACCCCTTTCATTCCTTTAGTTGTTTGTAGGAATTTTCTGATTTTCTCAAGTGTATAAGCACTTCTAACAGATCTTTTTTGTGACACTGAATTCACAGACCCTGAAGACTCACTTTCACTTTCTTGGGCAGACTCATCAGCGTTACTTATATCTGATTCCATCTGATTTGCAGGACTTTCATCACCTTTCCCTACCATTTCATCTCCAGTTACTTTCCTTGCTCTCTTCCCGTGACCTCTTTTCTTCATTTTTCGTTTTATTGCAGGTGTTTTAAAAACACTTTCATCCTCTACCATATCAGTACCTCCCTCACCTTCTGCTCCAAACAAATTAGCACCAATATTTGTTTTTTCAACTTCATTCACGACATTTTCCAAATCTCCTTTATTAGATTCTCCATTATCATTTCCATCTCTTTCTCCTGTATCAACACTTGATCCTTCACCAGTTTTTAACTGTCTTTGTTCATCATTTCTATCTTCACTTGCCTGCTCTTCATTTCTATTCTCATTCTGAGGCAACACCAAATCTTGCTTCACAGGACATGCACGAACTATATGTCCTTCCTGTCCGCAACCGAAACATTTAATGTTTTCTGAAGATGCATAAATCACATAGTCATAGTTTTCTACCCTAAATTTCATGGCTAGATTTAACTCCTCATTTTCATTTTTCAAAATCATGTGAGTCTGTCTTCTAAATGTTCTAAATGATTTCAACTGAGGTGATCTGCAACCTAGCGAAATCTTTCTGATTTTAGACTCAATCTTACCAATCTTACCATGTTCTCTTTCAATAATATCGTCTCTGATAAATGGTGGTACATTTGAAAGCGTAATCCTTTTTGCCGGCTGAACCAAAGGCATTACAGGAGTAAACACATTATTAACGACAATCCCATTCTCTACAATGCCATTAACTTTTTCCACATTATCCAAAGAAATCACTATAGCGCTATTAATTCTAGCTGCAGACAGAATACTAACGTATCCAACTATTTCTGCAACCGCAATCGTGCATTCTTCAACAGAGCAGCGCTCCGCGGGGATGATTTTAATGCCATGCCTCCGCGTTAAGTTATCCAAACTCTGAGACGCTGCAGCTGCCATGCCGACCAGCTCTCGCTGATCGACAGCGCTTTCAGTCAGCACGTCAAAAAGTTTAGCAAGCCGCTCACCAAACAAAAAAAACCCGAATCAAACAAACAGCAAAAGATAGAAAAAAGATAGAAACACTCACTCGTGCAGTAGCTCTCTT
Source organism: Sinocyclocheilus rhinocerous (assembly GCF_001515625.1). NCBI lineage: Eukaryota > Metazoa > Chordata > Actinopteri > Cypriniformes > Cyprinidae > Sinocyclocheilus > Sinocyclocheilus rhinocerous. The sequence goes on from NW_015647058.1 coordinate 93,994, forward strand.
CCACTCACACACGCTAACTCCGCCCATTCACTCCCAACATCCGCTCAGAGAGAGAGAGAGTGAGAGAGACATAAACAATTATATTAAAAGCCATCCAAAATATCCATTCCAAATATAAATCATAATCCTCCGATTTATTAATATTTATATATATTTGCGTGTGAAATGACGTGTCGCAGGAGAATCAATGCATTCTTCCATTAAAGTCATTTAAGTGGGTCGCAAAGGGATCCTTTTGATGCATCCACGCTGCTCTATTTTTGGCAGGTTTATTTCTATGCAAATACAAATGCATGCATCTACTTAATGCAGATGAATCCGTCCCAATTACATGTGAAAGTGACCCCGTATGACCTGAGATCTTCAGATAGCATTAACAGTAGACGCATTGATCTGAGCGGCGCGATTACACAGTCAAACCCTCAGATGAGCGGCTGTCAATCACAGAATCTCCTCATCCTGACGGATATGAGCTGATATGAGCTGTGCTTCACTGCTGCATGACTTCAGTCCGATCTGAAATGCTTCTTTCACGTCAGAAGGTATCAGCTGTTTCTCTCATGCATCCCCCTTTTCTTCTAAATGTAATCATTAAGAAACAAGAGCTGTCAGATTGTCTATTAGAAGTGCTGCTGATGTGGCTTGTGTTTATTTTAATGTGTGCATCTCAAAAAACTTGTCAGAAAGTCTGGGTCATATTAAAACAAAATCAAAGGCACTGGCAATTAAGTTACGTATTTTTATTTCGCATGTGAAGCATATTAAGACTTTTTTAGAACCATTAGGATTTTCTGTAATTTGACTTTCTTTTATTGAAAATTAAGCATATTCCTCCCCAAATTTTTATTAATGAAATGTGTAAAAAAAAAAAAAAAAAAAATCAT
>NW_015647058.1:97377-118169 GCF_001515625.1 Sinocyclocheilus rhinocerous
CCTTCCTGTCCGCAACCGAAACATTTCATGTTTTCTGAAGATGCATAAATCACATAGTCATAGTTTTCTACCCTAAATTTCATGGCTAGATTTAACTCCTCATTTTCATTTTTCAAAATCATGTGAGTCTGTCTTCTAAATGATACCACATGTTTCAACTGAGGTGATCTGCAACCTAGCGAAATCTTTCTGATTTTAGACTCAATCTTACCATGTCTCATTAGTTCTCTTTCAATAATATCGTCTCTGATAAATGGTGGTACATTTGAAAGCGTAATCCTTTTTGTCGGCTGAACCAAAGGCATTATAGGAGTAAACACATTATTAACGACAATCCCATTCTCACAATGCCATTAACTTTTTCCACATTATCCAAAAAAATCACTATAGCGCTATTCATTCTTGCTGCAGACAGAATACTAACGTATCCAACTATTTTTCTTCAACTGCAATCATGCATTCTTCAACAGAGCAGCGCTCCGCGGGGATGATTTTAATGCCATGCCTCCGCGTTAAGTTATCCAAACTCTGAGACGCTGCGGCTGCCATGCCGACCAGCTCTCGCTGATCGACAGCGCTTTCAGTCAGCACGTCAAAATGTTTAGCAAGCCGCTCACCAAACAGAAAAACCGAACCAAACAAACAGCAAAAGATAGCAAAAAGATAGAAATACTCACTCGTGCAGTAGCTCACTTCCACTCACACACGCTAACTCCGCCCACTCATTCCCAACATCCGCTCAGAGAGAGAGAGAGAGAGAGATGGTAGCATTTTCATATTAGCCAAAATATTTCATTAGATGCACCGATACCACTTTTTCCAGTACTCGCCCGATACCGATACTTTTATTTTTGGTACTTGCCGATACCGAGTACCAATATTTTCATTGCATTTGTACATTTTTTAAATATTGGGTACAGAAACCAAAAGAGTATGTATAATGCTAGTTGGTTAACAATTTATCAAATTGATACAGTCAAACCAAAATTTATTCAGACACCTTCAACATTTCTCACATTATCACAGTTTATTCGCTATAGTTTAGAAAATGGTAATAAAATATGACAAGAACTCAGAGTTAAACTGTGTCAGAACAAATTCAGCTTGATAATGTCAGATAACTTTGATAGAAAGGTATGTAATAGATTACAATCAACCAAAAAATTCTCCTAACTGTGATATTTTCATAAATAGAAGTCACGTTTTTTTCATCTGAAACGTGCAGCGATTTAGTTTCCAAAGCCACTCATATAATGCAGAAACACTCCTGAAGCAAGCAAAACACGCGCAACGCGCACACGTATTTGTACTGGTGCAGAAGAACAACAAACTTTCCAGTGATGTCAGTGATGACAAGCTCGCGCATCTGTGCCGCCGCGCACTCAATCCACTCAGCGTGATTTGCTTACCAGCTGGCGCAAATCAGCTATACAGGCATTAATACTGAATGCTTTATATTCATTGCATACATATACTTCGTAGACATCTTTAATCTCTAATAACTCCATTCTGCTGTCTGTTGTCGGTGTTTCTTTGTCTGAATATGGCACTTATCACATGCTGTGTGGTATCGGCGTTTGGTATCGGGGCATTTTAACAAGTACGAGTACAGGAGCTCAGTATCGGGCCCGATACCGATACCAATACCAGTATCGGTATCGGTATCGGTGAATCCCTATATTTCATTAACAAATATACAAGGGACTAGGTATATAAAAGGTATATAATAAGCCACTAGAAGCTTTGCCGCAGGTTTTTACCACAGGTAATGGGTGTTCTTAGGTGCAAGTGGATGACAACCAGACATGTTGTCTTGGGGCCTGATGGAAATGTATTAATAATTACGGATACAGTGATATTGAAATTCTGTCCAGGTAATGATAAGCTGATGGCTGATAACCAACAAATGGCCAATATTAAAATTCTATAAATAAGAATGCACAATATTCAATATAATCTCCAATACTGGCTCTTAAATTGATGTTGACATGGTACTGATATATTGTGCATCCCCATTTTTTAAAAAGAAGAATTTGTTAAAAATGATCCTTTCACCAGTTAATGTAGTTTGTTGTCCTAGCTGTTTAAAGCAACTTCTGTAACACTTTATTGTACTGTGTCCTTGTTACACGTTACATGTACTTACTATAGTAATAACAATAAATTATGCATAATTACATGCAATTAACCCTAAACCAAACCCTCATCCTAATCCTAACCGTATAATAATTACATGTAGTCAATTAATATTGCTCAGTACTAAAATGTATAATTATGCAGTAACAAGGACACCGTAAATTAAAGTGTAACCGCAACTTCATATAGAACGCAACTGTGTGGTAACAGATATGCATATATTATACAATGAAATCTGATTGGATGAGCCACATTCAAAGTTAGAATGTGAGTCAGAACAGAATCTGTTTTATAGGATTAATTAGTGGCGCCCACTTTTTTCCCATACGGATTTTTAAAAAAGTCTTTGTTTAAGCCTTACAAGTCGACCAGCTATGAGGTAAATCACAACATTACAAACTTTTATTTGTAATAAAAAAAAAGTATTTGAAATTTGGACAAAATGACAAAGGTACAAGACTTGAGTGAGGGAAAGAACTACAAGCCCATGAAGCACTGCAAACAACACAATCGAATTAAAAACAATGGAGAAAACTATTTATTTGAAGTTGTTGAATATATTTATAGAAATTCTTTGGTGTGATTTGTTTGCTACGACTCTGATTGGTGGAATTTTCTGTACAACATCATGCGTAATGTATGTCTTCACCATGAAGACTATTACTATTAACAGCTGTTAATAGTAATTATTTTTTAAAGGGGACATAACACAGTTTCTGCTAATCTCATGTTAATCTTGAGTACCTATAGAGTAGTATTGCATCCTTCATATCTCTGAAGAGTCTTTAGTTCTATCAGATGTATAAAAGACAGATACAGCTTTACGCTTCTCTCTGAAAACGGTCGATCTCCTGGAGGCGTGCCGTGGGCGGAGCTAAAGAGTCACAAACATGCAATGCTTTTGCATAGCAAGACATCGACATAAATAATTCCCTTAACGCTGGGTTCTTTGGGAAGCTGAACAAGGTTATCTTTCCCTCACAACCAAAAACACAGTCCTTTGGTGACATTGGTGATTTTGTGGTCAAAAACAAAATGTAAAATCCTTCGCGAACAAGTCCTGTGCAGCGCTGCCGACGACTTCCGTAACCTAAATAAAGCACACTGATGGGCTGCTCTTGCTCTAGCTCTGGTTGATATGTGTGCACGCTCTTCCTAGAGAGGTGCCCATAAAAGGAATTCTGCCCTTTATGACATCATACATCATACATCAACTTTCCAAAACATATATATATATATATTAACCCTGAAGGAGTGTATTTGGCACAGCAATGCTCCGTCATACGTCCAACTCTTTTTCTGAGACTTTGGTCATGTTTAGCATGAGAATCCAACTCTTTAACTGTGTAAATAAGTCAGAATGCATGAAATAGCATTAGACATCCCCTTTAAAAAAAATTGAAATAATGCAAGCAAATGGCTTCACCAAAAGCATATACCATCAATGTATACTATTTTTAAGTTAGCATTAAAAATAAATTTCCCTAGGGAGAAAATTAATGACTTTCAGAACCTGATTGTAGTTATCTATCCATCTTTTCCTGAGTAACTGATGAGCGCTGCCATGATAGATTCTAACTTCCGTTGAAGTTCTCGTGTTCCAGTTTCCATAGAAATCCATTTTAAAATGGGGTAAAAAGATTGACTGAATAAATTAAACTGAAACTTTTTTCAATTAACTAAATATAAAAATGTGCACAGGGTTAAGCTGTGCTGTTGCTGGCTGCCACAGTAACAACAATGAGCTTGAGCAATTCCTGTAAAGTAGTGGTTTTGCGTACCAGCAAATATGTCTGTGTCTGGCACTGTATGCCTTGCATAAACGATGACAAAAGAAAACGATCATGACTTGCAGCGCTTACGTTAAAATACTGTGTGTGAAGTAATAAAATAATGTGTACTCTTATCATTTTGTGGAAAAAATTCCCCAAACTTCAGCCCGGTTCGGGAGCTGTATGTAGGATATGTACGCTCATGTGTTTTCAATGCAGCTAAACTTCAGCCGCTTCAAGTCATCCACCCACTCATTAAACTATGACAGGTGAGTTACTGCAAAAATACGAACATTTTGAGACTGTAAAGTGATGAAACTATGGCACCATGTACTTTAAAAAAAAATTAATAGGTTTAACGTTGTTTTATCAGCTTGGAAAATACGTTAATTTGAATAGAAACACCAGAGACCGGAAATGTAAAGTCACGTTCAGGAAAAAGGTGGATAGGTAGAATTTTGATGGCTATTTGAATTCTGTGGAAATCGGAATTTATTTATTTATTTATTTTTTCATGGCTGCACATTTGGAATATGCCTGCTCTTGTATACATTAACTACTCCCACAAACTGACTCCATTCATTGCAAGGTACGGTGTAGAACTTTAGTTTGCTTGTTTTAGTTTGAATTCAGATAATGCACAGAAACAGAGAGAGAGAGGGAGAAGGGGGAGCGAGCGAATGCCTTGACTTTCAAGCCATTATCACACCACACTAAGCACAGACAAACACTTTGCCTTGCACGCACACGCATGAATGCGTAATCACAAACTCCTCAACTCGACATGCGTCCTCACTTAATTGGAAATGTCGGATCAATGCTTTCTGATTACCAGGCTTCACAAGATAGTTTGTTTCTGGCTTACGGCAGTGGTTTTTATCCGGCTCGATTTTTTTTTTTTCTTTGAAGACTAACCTCTCTCACTCTCTCTTTCTCTCTCCCTCCCTCAGTTCACTTGCAATGCCCAGCTGTAGCCAGAGCTATACTCACCCATCTGTAATCACCTTTTAATTCATTAAGAGGACAGAGCTTTGAATTCATCAGCTCTACGACATGTTGTTTCACCCACTGGCTAAAGTGGGCGGAGGATGAGATGTGAGCAGAATTATCTATTCCATCATTTTCTTGGGGTCTTTAAAAGGCTTTGAATTCCTTTGATATTTGCAATCAGAACTCCAGACAAGACGTCCTTCTGATTTCAGAAGCGAAGGGAGAAAGCACATAAGTGAGCCGGCCTTGCTGCAGATAAAAAAAAATAAAATCTAAGAGTAATTTTTACGTCTGGTTGAACACGCTTAGGCAGCTGCCAAACCAAGGGTTCACTCAAATGGATCAATAAAATAATTTTGTCCTAGTTCCATGGCCATGGCAGAGCGCTCTGAACAGCAGATGAAAGAGCTCTCCGGCTTCTAATTAAATATAATTTTTTAATATAGTCTCTAATATAGTTATTTTATATGTTGAGGAAATTCAGAGTGTGGTTAGTCATCTCTTTTAAATAAGAAGGTAGGGGATATATACAGAAAAAAAGACTGTCTAGCTACAGTAGTGGTGCTACTATCTGCCTTAAAAAATTTAGGGGGGAAAACATGTAATTTACATGTTTTTTACATATTTATTTAGCAAATATTTTATCCAAAAATAGTAACAAATAAGAAAAAGCCAAGAAAACGTCTAACTACACATTTTGTTAGACTGCACTTAGTTTCAGATTTGTTAAAAAAAATGTGTTGTTAATCTAAATGAACTTTAGTTGACTATTCAGATACAGTAGGCTTTATAGAGTTAATGATACATGCTAGAACACCTTTGTTTACATAAGCATAGCAACACCATAAGAGAAACTGTGCTCACTTTTCATTGGTTCTCATGTGTATCGTCAATGCGGCAGATTTAAATGTGTGAAACGTACAGGATTTGAGAACTAGGGCAGTCTCCCACACCACCTTTATAGTACTTCTACAATACGCTTTGAAAACCACTGTAATACAGTCTTTAGTAGTATAATTGGTTACACTTTATTTTGATAGTCCACTTTAGACATTCTATTAACTATAAGTAACTTTGTAACTACATGTCAACTAATTCTCATTAATTTGCAACTACATGTCTACTAACTCTCAGAGTAGACTTAGGGTAGGTTTAGGGTTAATAGAATGTTGACAAAGAAATTGTTAGAAGATATTAAGCAGACAGTCTACTAATACTCTACTAACTGCTAGTTGACATGTAGCTGCAAAGTTACTTACTGTTAATAGAATGTCTAAAGTGGACTATCGAAATAAAGTGTTACCGTATAATTTTTAACAGTGAACTATCCTCCAAGCTATTCCATCATAGTCTATTAATAGTGATGCAAAAAAAAAACAATTCCGAAGGGAGCTCCTGAAGTCTGGCACATGCTTGAGAGCTTTGTCATCTCTCCCCACAATCCCATTATATATCAGGTCCTTAAAGCAATTTGAGGCTGAGCTCCATGCATGCCTTCCAGCCAGGAGCTTTATAGGGACTGAGATATTAACTCTGAAATGGAGGTTTAAGAAGGAAAAAGGTGTCCACTTGAGAGTGGATACTGAGGATTAATTTCTCAAGTGCTTTTCTGCGCCTCTCTCCTTTCCCTTGCACCTCCTCGTTGCAGCTTAATATTCCAACTGCCTCTCCCACTGTCATTCAATATTTTTAAAACAAGGACTTTCAGAACACAGCACAAATGAAATGCAATTTAGGACTCCGAGCCCAAGTGTTTACCCACCTCTGAATGCAGACACTTGCAGTGGGGCCGACCAAGTGCAACCCTCAGGATAAAGGACTTATTGCGGAAAAACGGCTGTTTGATCCACCCAGATTAAATGGTAATATTCAGAAAACGTGACACACTGACACAGCCCCACCTTCTAATGTTGTAAAAGAGACTTGTGTTATTATTTTATGTTATGATGTGACGGATCCGTACTCTTCTCTCTCGCAGGAAGTCCGATTTTTCACATTGGAAATCGCAGGTATATACCTCTCATATGTTATGAAATGGGTTTTTCTCCCCAGCCTTAAAAGAATCGGCAGATGTCTCGGGTGCCCTCTGATATGAAAAATTCAATTTAAAAGGATGAGAGAGAGAATGGCGCCCCGGCCTATTTTCATTCTCTCACACGAAGAGATATGAGAATGATGTTCTATTGTGAGGGGGGAAATGATGCCAATCGAACTGCAGAGAAATTCCTTCATAATTCAATTCATTTGGAGGATTCAAATCCTCCAAATCCCAACGGCGGCCTACAGTTCCAAAAAGATGGGGTGGGGGAGAGATGGAGAGATTGTGAGGGAGGCAGAGAGGGAGTGACAGATGCCAGGTGAGAAAAGGGAGGAGAGAAAGGTAAAATATAGAAGGTGTGAAGAAACTGGGAGGAGAGAAAGGTTAAAATTTAGATGGTGTGAAAGAAGTAAAGGTGAGATGGAGAGGTGTTATAAGGAGTGTAGATTAGAGTGTTTGTTTCGCATCTTGTCCCGCTGATGGACAGGAGGCCGAAGAGTTTGAAAGTTTATGGGTTCACAGCAAGGTCAACAATGACAGAAATTGCGATCTAACAAGAAAATGTCAAAGCTAGATTGCAGATTCGGCTACTGTGTGTTTTCCCAGTCAGGACAGAAATTCTTCTAGTTTAGACGGCTGTGTCATCTGATGTGGCAGACAGCAGAAATTATGTTATTTGTCTTGCGCTCAACATAATCATTTATTGACTTACCTTCATATAGTCTAGACTAGGGCTTTTCAACTTTTATAAATCCCTCACAAAGACTCTCACTCAACCCAGGAACCCCCAATATAAAAAGGAAGATTAATTTGCTTTAGAACAACTTAAATGAAGAACATTAACATTACTACATTATACAGTGTATACAAGATCTCTAGTTAATGTTCATTCAAATAGTTAAGAAAAATCCAAATCTGTGGGGAGTTTAGTGTTGATTGTTTAAAAGCTTTTTAGCTGTCAGTTTTTTTTTTCCTTTTGACATAAACATCGTTTAAAAAATAATTTTCCTTCTAGATTTGTTCTTCTTTAGAAACATTGGTAATACATTAATGCATTGCAGTGTTTTTTTCTTGTTATATTTTCATCAACAGCATTTTGTTATTAAAATAATTTAATTATCATGTCATCATTATAGCAGAAACGTATATATATATAAAAAAAAACTTTAACAAACACTTCTATCTGTAATTTCTTTGATGAGATTAACAGTAGGAAAATTCAGTGAGAAAGCATTATTCCTGCTTTTAGTGCTGCTTAATTGCCCACGCTGTCTTTTCTTAGTTGCCAATTCATTAAAGAATTATATAAATTATATAACAGTGTGATTCTCTTTAAAATGTTAAAGTGTGTTCATCTACACCATGCATTAGAATGTATGCCCAATTATAGTGCTGTTCTTCATTATTTGATCACCATTTGATTAAAAACTGCTGCCATAGAAAATGTGCACAAGAATCTCTTTTTGCACATTTCACAGATCCCCAGTGGTCCCTGGTTTAAAACTTTGGCTCTAGACCATTGAAGTTAATTATGGCTGTTTTTATTTGACTTTTAGCATTTTTTTTTTTTTTTTCGAGGCATTAAAACCAACTTTTTGTACAGATGTTTCATTGACAAGTCTGGAAAGGTCTGTTGTGCTGTCTGCTGTGATATATTATGTGTTAGAAATTGAAGGTTGTTTTCTCAGCTGCTGTCCTATGGTTAATATAGAGTTCTTTCCTGCCCTTGTGCACCCACACTGAGTAGGAGATGTACTGTGAACCACTGTGCTCTCGCTTGGTTAAAGTCGGTGGGTGAACTTTTGCTGCCATGTGTTAGTTAAAGGAGATCTGAGCGAGCGTTCAGGCTGCAGGGCTGCAGGCGTGTGCGGGGATCAATGAGCCGCTGCTTCAGAAGGCATGTAGAGCAGAGGAAAAATGAGCTGCGCAAACAAACATGACAATGAAGGAGTGCACCTCGGAAGGGATGCAGCCAGCATAAAATCACAGAGAGCTGAGAAGGGGGGGGGGTAGGCATATACGGATCTGTTCTTATTTTCCATCCGACTCTCACCTCCTCAGCTTTTTCCTCTTCCATCTTCCAGAGTTGTGTTTCTCCTTTTTTTGTAGGTGCAATAGCTTGGAGGCAAGAAGTGTGACACTAGGGTCTTCAAAGAGTCCAGACTTATCCAAGAGACACATGGAGGGAGAGTTGGGGAGGAGGCACTCTGGGAATGCATTGGAGAATGAAACAGAATGGAGGGGGTGGTCAAGAAAAAGAGGAGAGAGTGAAGACATGAAACAAGAAAAAGAAGAGCTGGTGATTGAAATGAGAGAGGGCAGGAGAAAGCCATTGTCAGACCTGTTTAGCATTCACTAGTGGCTAATTGCACCAGCAAAGCTCGGTAGATACAAACCCCTCTGTGTCTGAGAGACATGAGAGCTTCTTCCTCAATAGATCTCCCTCCCTGCCTCGAAAGCAGCACTCCTAAAGCAGAATGTTTAAAAATGGTACAGGGTTTGAGGCTACAGCAGCGCTGACACAGTAAAAGCCTGCATTGGCCGTACGCAGAGTACAGGGGATCGAGCTGCCACTTCTAATGACAAATCTCATAGTTCACGCCATTTGGTATGACAGCGTGCAGGAGTAATGGGCTGAATGAATCACTGGTAGGAAAAGCTCAGCCTCGCCGCTGTGCCTGCAGCTTAAACCACCCCGTGTATCGGCTATCCATTTGTGGAGTATTTCACCTCAACCACACCTCGTGCATGATGAATAAACAGATATCAGGCAGCACTCCATTATCTGCTCAGAGGCATAACACCCCAGCCCAGCAAACGCCATTTTCTCCCTCTGTCTCTGTTCATATCTGTGGGGTTTTATTTTTGTCAAGTGAAATGCTCTTGCATATTCAGTATTGCATGTTTGTATTATTCCATTTCTATTTCCATGTGCACTGTTCTAGTTTTCCTTCAGGGCCATGTTGTCTGTCTCTTTTACTTTGTCCAGTCATCTTTGTGGTGCATAATCGAACCTTTCTTTGGCTTCAAGTCCAGTTTAACAGCCAGTCCTAGTAACCCCAATACACTTCTCCATTTCTGTCCTGTAGACAGCAGATTAGCACTCACCCTCTCCAGGCCAAGTCTCTCTACAATCAGGGCCGCATTAAGACTGTAAGGGGCCCCTGGGCTTTACCTCTTGAGGGGCCCTTCATCAACGAGGACTAAAGCCTACATTCACTCAGTCTTTATAATCAAAGCTCAAGTTGTCAGCATTTTATTTTGCAGCTATAAATGTCATTAACAAAAGATTAAACAGGTCGCCTCAAACAGCGCGCAAGCCTGAATTGCGTTTTTTTTCCCCCCCGGAAAAATACATACAAAAGTAAAAAGTATGCAATGTTATTTTACATTTGATTATTCAATTTCTGTACCTGAATACCTACAAACTCAAAAACCTAACGCATCTATTTATTCATTTATTTAAGCTATTTGTGCTGTTGTTTATAATTGGTTCATTTGTTCTTATTTACTGACTTGTCTTCAATTGGAATCGAGAATTGTAAAATTTAACAGGTAGGCCTATCTATAAATTTGGTATTGAAAAAACAATGATAAAACTATTTTTTTTGTGGCAGGGCAAATCAAAATTTGAACCACTGTTGAGCCCTTTTGGCCAAATCGCAGGTGTGAATCTTCAGTTGCTTCACGATTTGATTCAATTGATTAGGATGCATCACAATGTATCTTCCTCCTCCAATTATTTAATTAATAACAATTACCATAGTAATTTTACCTCTGTTAGCCTATTAAAAATAAAAACAAAGACGCAAATAAACTGTAGAGAAAATACAATATAGGCCTATAAAAAAAATTAACAGTGCTTTACTTTTACATCTATTTTACAGAAGCAAATTGAATAATCAAATGTAAGTATAATCATTGCATAGTTTTTAGTGTATTAATTACAAAGAATAAAGCTACAAATTCATTCAGTCAAGAGGAGTAATTCCCTCTTTTCTTTCGTTGTTTGAGTTGTAGCTATTATATAAATATCTAAATCACGAATCCGATTACACATTAGATTTTTTTCCACAACTGTTTACAAAATAACAGTCTGTTTACGCGAATACTCACCAAAACAAATATTCAGATACATTTCTTAATTAAAATAGCCTATAACAAGAGTAATTTATTATAATAAAACAGTAGCCTACATTAATATGTATGATGAGGCCTATTTAATTACATTATGCAGAATCGTCCACATCAGCATCGCGATGCATCACAAAAATGATCATATTCCACAGCTCTAGTGTGTGATGGCTAATACTGCGAGCTCAACTATGTTAAGATGAAAAAGGAGTTTATTATTTGACTAATTATAGCCTACTGTATAGGGCTGAACGATTAATTGCATTTGCGATAATATCGCGATATGAAATAACGCGATTTTTCAATCGCAGAGGCTGCGATTACACGGTCACGTGACACGCGAGAGTAAAGAGGGGTGTTCGACTTGAAGATCAGATCGGTGTATGACATCAAAGTAAGGCGAGAGAAAGCATAAGGAGACGTCCGCGCTCTCTTATAGCTCTCGCAGTACTTTGATGACACACACCCATCGGTCTAAGTAGCGCTGCTTCAAGTCGAGCGTGGGCCATCAGCAGAAAAAGAAAATAAATAAAACAGTAAACAGCCAAAGGACGTAACTTAGAATGGGAGATGGATCGGTTTGTGAAAGGGAAGAGAAAAGCCATAGATGAAGTCGCACAGACCCAGGCAGGTGCTGGCCATTTAAAAGCTAAATGCAGAAAATATGACGAGGCATATCTTGCTTTCGGCTTCACTCACCGTGTCTATACCGGACGCTACAGTTGTCGCGTCGCACTGCAACAGCTCTACACTGGACGCGACAAAGCGACCGCTGCAAGTCATTTTAACTTTGTGTCAGTACGTCATAAATAGAACAAGGCATCAGTTTAATGTCGGGTTTTGTCGCGTCGCGTCGCATCCAGTGTACACAGTGTCACTGGTTATAATGGTTTCTACTGTATTTTGCCGCTCGCGTCCGGTGTAGACACGGTGTTTAATGTCGTTGGTGAGGAGGAAAGCCTGTGTGTGTCCTATGCCTTTGCGGACAGCATGAAACCCACAAAAAATAAATAAATAACAGAGAGAGAATAATAATAAGTTATTCTCTCTATGCTATTTTTCAATGTTTCAAGTGATGCAGGTGTTTTTTTCCCTGTAGGTTTTTTTAATGAAAAAACACAGATTTTTCATAATGTTTAGTGAAATTATGTGGTACTCTGAGGTGAGATGGGGATTCGGGAAAGGGGGGGAGGAGCCAGATTTTTTATAGTTTTAAAGGGGGGCGCGACCAAAAAAGTTTGAGAACCACTGGTCTAAAGTTAACAGACAGTGTTTAGTGCAGTCCACATGTTTACATATGTTTATTACAGTGACTGTGAATTACCTAAAGTAGTGTGAAGCAACAGATTTGTTTTTATATTTCTGCAATCTACTTTAGTTTGTGATTTGTTACTGACTTTCATATTAATGTTTACACCAGTCTTATTTGTCAGTGCTTTATGTTGTCCTAATTATTACATGCTCACAAGGTTAGAAGTTCAACAAATCAGTCAATTTACTGTGTAGTTGTTAAATAAAAATGTCATTCATATCAATTCATGCATCACCTAATTTCATCGTAACATATAGGCCTGGCCTACAGAAAATAACATTTATGTTTAATCTATATAATATTGTGTTGGTCATACTATACAATGATTTATAGCTTGTCTTTGTTGAATAATACAGAACATAAAGAGCTTTTAAAAAAATTATTGCATATTAAATCGCAATCGCAATATTGGTAAAAAAAAATCGCAATTTGATTATTTTCCAAAATCGTTCAGCCCTACTACTGTATCTAGCTACTGCTAGCATGACCTACCTTTGCCGTGATCTGCATCATCTCTTAGCCTTGTGTTAAAATATGCCGTGAACTTCAGATTTTTTTTCCAACAAATTTGACTGCATGACTTTTCAGTTAATTTTTGCTAATTTTCCCCTTTTCTCTTTCATATTTGGGAGCGTTTTACTGACACTTCTCGCGCAGGACATGCAATGCCCGCACGCGCATTCAAACCAAAAGCGATAAAGTGTAATTTTAAGGTAACAGAAAATGCTGTTACAATATTTCCGGTATCACCGTAGGCCCCCCCTCAGCCCGGGGCCCTGGGCTTAAGCCCAGGTAAGCCCATGCATTAATGTGGCCCTGTCTACAATCTAAGTTTCAGTCTCCAGTCCAAGACCCTCTCCAATCCAATGCTCCCTGCCTAGTTCTAGCCTGTCTCTCCAAAGTAAGACTTTCTGCCTGGTCCAAATCTCTTTCTCTCCTATCCGAGACCCTTTCCAATCCATGACTCCCTGCCTAATTCTAGGCTGTCTCTCCAAAGCAAGACTCTCTGCCTGGTGCAGTTCTCTCTTTCCAGTCCAAGACCCTCTCCAATCCAAGACTCTCTGACCTGTCCAAGATTCTCAGCCCAGTACAAGACAATCTCCAATCCAAGACTCTGTCCATTCCAGGTCCCTCTACAATCTTAAGATTCCCTCTCTGACTCTTCTTCCAGTCCAATACTCTATTACAAGACCCAAAGAATCCAAAGTGCCCAACTTCAGTTACCCAATTCACAGTAATCAAAATCCATGCAGGTCGATTCTAATCAGGGATCACTTTATTCCATGCATCAATGCAGTACTCAAGCCAGGCAGAATGGAGACTAGCTCTTTTACATCCAGAGCCAAGGCCCTGTTCCTTTATCTTGGTCCTGCCTCACTGCTACCCCCACTAAACCACCCCCCCTCCCCCATCCCAGCTCTGCAGTGCTCCCCCTGGAGGGAGAGAGAGAGAGACCAGACTGTGTGCTGAGACTCTACCCCATCTGCAGAGCTGCAGCTTCCTGCGCTAAGGGGGGATAAAAGTGCTGACTCTCGAGCAATGCCTGTAGGAACAGTTTAAGCAAGAATCCATATTTAAATAACTAAATGTCTCTCTTAGGTTTAAATAGCAACATGTCTGAAGTACAATTCTAGTCGCTGAGAATGCCATTATTCCAGGATGGTACTTGGGATGGCAATGATATTAGCAATTAAAATATCATAACTGTAATAATGTGCTTTCCCTAATAAAACCGCACTTGAGGATTTTTCTTTTCAAAGTCCCTTACTGTAGATCAAACGCTACAATTTGCATACTACATGTGGCCTTATAATCACTACATCCCTTTACAGTGATCAAGCAGTTCCATTTGCATTTTCTACAAAGCATGATAAGCACATTTTACAAAAGATAAAACAATGACTAAAACGTGCACCACCCGAAGAATGGTGTGCATGCGGTCCCTTACACATCAAAGACTACAAATTAATAAGAAAATTAAAAGAAAAAGAAATATATTAAAAAGTTTCTGCCCCAAGACAAAACATCCCATGGTTCTCCCTTGTATCTCTTTCTCTCTTCCACACACATGCACCCTTATTGTATGAAAGCTTTGACAACAGAGGGACTCATGCTGTGAGTCCATGTCTGAGTTTGCTAAGGAAGTCGATGTAATTACTGTGCAGTGAGAATGTTCGTCTACGCACTTCAGTGCCTCACTAACCGTAAATACCAGGGCACAAGGGAGCACACGAAGAACAGGCCTACAACTCATGAACGTGACAGAGTAAAGAGTTAGCACAAAGTACGAATGTTTAGTGGAAGTGTGTGTACAGTTTATGAGCAATGAGGGGATGTGTACAAGTAAATAGATTTGGGGCGGGCTGAATGACCAAGATCTTATATCACGGTACAAGTAATTTAATATCATGGTAACAGTATAAATATCACAGTATAGTTAATGTTCCTGGAAACTGAACCCCTAAATGTATATATCCAGTATATATAGTATACAGTATATTATGACATTAATACATGGTTATTTAATATAAACTATGCATACATCAATCATGTATGCATAGTTGCAATCATACCTTGAATTATATAGTACTACAAATTGCAGGATTACAGGACTGCAGGACAGCCATAAACAATCTACAGTCGCACTGTATACTGTTCTTACACTGGATTCACGCAACACAGTGCAACACGTCAAACACGTCAACAAAAAAATTACTCTAATTATAATTAACAAAGCTGTCTCTAGTTGGAGTGCACATCTGTGACACCGTTTGGAGAGTATGCTGTCATTTTCTATGCGATGTTGGATTTTAATAATTGCACAGTTATATAGCACAACTCTGGCATGTATGTAAATGAGCAATATGTTGCATGACTAGCTACACAAAGGTGCAGATTAACGGTATTTGTATGTGCACTGCATTTCTGAACAATTTGGTCATTCAATTTCAGGAGAAGTCAAGAAAATAGTTGATGAAATAAACATGCTGAATTAGAGGGAGAAAAAGAAAGCCTTACGACTTTGGGAAGGTGAAGTACGTTGCGTTAATGGCCTCTCTATATGTTTTAAATGGCCGTGTTAATGGGCTTTTTATATGAACTGAAATTGCTCTCTTAATGGCTAAAATGGTTCTGTTTGCCAGTTTGTATGTGTTTGTACGCGTGTATGCAACCTGTCACTATCGATCCCTCCCTGCAGTCGACGGGCTGTGAGCTCACATAGAATTGGGAAATGGTGGCTTTTTGCAGGATTCTGTGATTTCCACTGTTTTATGAGCTCTGCGCCTCTGTATTTCAGCATGAGTGTTTGCCCTCATTGGCCTTGTGAAAAACAATGTGGTCACCTAAGCAGTGATATCAAAGGAGAGTTATATTGCTTTCCCCTCTGCCGAGAGATACTCTAATAAGTGATTTCCTCTTTACCATTTCCCCTCAATTTGAACAAAACGTTTCCTCATTAGCCGCCCCTCTGGAAATTACATATTGAAAATGCCCGTCTGCTGAAGTGTGATATTACAAATTTAGTGGTCAATTAGCCTAGTTTTGGGGCCTAAAGTTATAATTAGATTGTTGTGTGACTGAAGGCCCCTCTTTCCTCTCGATTGCAGCTCCCGCATCGCAGAGTGACATTCTCCACAGCCAATCCCGTGCAAGATCAGCAGGACTCCTCTCAGCAGAGTTACTATGACAGTGGTCTGGAGGAGTCTGAGACCCCCAGCAGCAAGAGCTCTTCAGGACCACGTATCGGCCCCCTCGCCCTGCCCGAGGACCACTATGAAAGGACCACCCCTGATGGCAGCATTGGAGAGATGGAACACCCAGAAACCGGTAGGCAATTTAGACTGCTGTTACATCTCGTTTGACAGGGTAACACTGGATCCAGTGAAGAGTTGCCCAGATTAGTTTTTTTTTTGTCAACACTGCTTTGTTTTGGCCGAAGCTAGATCTATGAGTTTGGGGTCAGAAGCAGACTCAGCAGGGTCTGTGTCTTGCCCATCAGCAAGCCCTCAATCACAACAGCAAATCATTCTTAATGACCCTCTCACACAAGTGTGCTAATTAAAAACTCCGTCTAATGGAGCTTTTGGTCTCTGAATAAATCTGCACTTTGACGTCTGCCCAGACAACAGTGTGCTGATCGTAAACAGCTTCTTTGCTCAAGCCAAACTGCTCTCACAGCAGCTGCCGGGGTCATAAAACAATAAGACAGAAAACAAATCCAAAAAAGAAAATGCAAGGACTAAGCAGGATAGTCTGCCGTCAATTTCGTTTAGCCATTACTAAATTCCGCCGGAGACGTACTAGACATTCTTCCTGTAATTCATTTATATTGTTGCTCTCATAACCAGAAACATCCTCACAGCAGCTGCCCTCCCAAATTCATCTCTGTTCAATTTAAGCTCCATTACCACGGCAACAGTGCCATAATACCACTTTTTCTTCAGATTTTTGTTCTATTAGTGCTGTTGTGCTTAATTACCATGTTAATATCCCTCTGGATGTCTTAGTGAGCTCATTTTAGCTGTCAAATATACCTTAGTCTTCTCACGTCAGTGTTTTAACATGCTCCGTGAAACACAACGTCCTGTTGATTTCACACTGGGAACCTACGCCTCGTGTGGGGTGTGTCTGCCAGCCCCACAGACATGCATCAGATTCTAGGGGAACCATTTAAGAAGTGAAATGTCAGCACTGCATGCAACTGGCTCTGTGTTCAACAGAGAAAATCCTATAGCAAATGAACACATAACCTTCTGTCTGTACATTGCCTTGTGGGTCACACCTTAGTCTGATGTGTTATGCATGATTTTGCATGATGGTCTTTGGCCAATATCTTCAGGAAGCCATGAATAGAGGGACTTTTGTCATTTTATTTTTGTCATGGAATACAAGAAAAATTTAAATATCTCCACAAAGATTTTTTATAGGACTTTCAGCCTCAAGAAAGAACAAAAAACATCCTAAGATGTAGCACTATATGTATAATGAACAGAAATTTAAGTCAGATTTTTTTTCCTGACAGGCAATATTCACACCGTTGTATTTTATTGAACCCATATAACATAAGTATACAATAATAACAACAAAAATATTTTTATTATTCATAATATGTTATTGTGAATATTTTATTATACTGTACTGTATATAGTATTATTTTTCCTAAAATATTTTTATTTTATTCAATTATAAAAATTATTTTTTTAAAGACAATAAAGCAATATATTAACATAAAAACAATAATACTGCTATACTGAAAAATAGCAAAAATAGTATTTAATAATAATAATAATAATTGTTATTTATTTATTATTATTAAAATATTTTATTCAATTATATTATAAAATGTTAATAAGACAAATATATATATTAACGCAATAATAATACTATTTTACTGTAAAATAAAAAAATTGGTATGTATTATTATTATTATTATTAAAATAAATTAATAAATCACCCAAAAATGAAAATTACCTCATGATTTACTTCACCCTCAAGCCTGCCTAGGTGTATATGACTTTCTTCTTTCAGACAAATACAATCGGAGTTATATAAAAAAATGTCCTGACTCTTCCAAGCTTTATAATGGAAGTAAATGATTTTGAAGCAAAATAAAGTGCATCCATCCATCATAAAAAGTGCTCCACACGGGTTACGCCTTCTGAAGCGAATAGTAGCTTACGTAGTCGTAGACGTAGTAGCTACGTCTTCCGCTGGAACGCCACTCTCATGAATGTGCATATGACAGTTAGCAGAAGCTAGAGATTATGGTTTATTAAGTTTTCAATATGTTTATTTTTCTTACACAAACGCATTGATTGGCTTCAGAACATTTTTTAATATAACTCTGATTGTAGTCGTCTGAAAGAAGAGAGTCATATACACCTAGGATGGCTTGAGGGTGAGTAAATCATGGGGTAATTTTCATTTGGGTGAACTATCCTTTTAACTGTAAAATTACAATACGAATTTTCATGGCTGTCTTAATGTCTTTGCTTTCAAATCTTTTATTTTTTTTATTTTTTCAGGGAGACCATAAAGCTTCTTTTTTGCTGACAACAGTTTTTATAAACAATTCTCATTAAAAATCTGTGAAGATGGTTGGCGCTTGTTGCGTTTTAATTTCAGATAATAAGCGACTCAAACTCACAGCGCTTGCAAAGACGGAGTCCTGTGGATAAGCATTTACTGCTAACCAAGCCAGTCCGAGACACTGAAAACACAGACTGCTCGCTTGTAACAACGTGATCTGTTTGCATGTAAATAAACACAGTGTCACGCTTTAAGCACTCATCAGATCCACACGAATCACTAACTACCTATTTTGGATTCCAAATTATGTTTATCGAAAAGTGACAAGTTTGCACCCCTGATCATTATGTCAGGTAATAATGCCTTAAATTTTGGTGTTTTTGACTTTTGTAGTGTTCTTTTTTCTCTGTTGATGTCTACAAATATTGTTTTCGTATTCTCTGGGGGGGGGGGTGAACTTCTTCTTTAAAGACTAGCATGGCACAAGCTGGCTTTTTGTTGTTGTTGTTTTTTTGGTGTCGCGAGAGTGAGAAGACTGAGGATTGTTGGAATCTTTGATTTGATCCAATTTGATCTGAAAGTGAGTGAGTCTGACAGCCCTGCTAGCACCGCCGGGTGGGCACGTACATTGATCAGGCAGGGAGGGGAACTGTTAACCAGAGGTAGACCTAATTAAAATATGATTCTCACCTCAGGGAGATTATAAAGAAATCCCTCATTGAGAAATGGAGGAGAAAATGACAGTTGTTCCCACTCCCCCACCCCCTCTAGCCATCTACCATGCGGTGCTGCTTCCTGCCCCCTATTTATTTTTGCGGTGGGATTTGAGTGACAGGGTGACAAGCAGGGGCCGGTGGAGGGTTTTGTTCGCTGCCGTTGCAATGATTGACAGTTGGGGAGGGGTGCCACTCCGTTTAAACTGGATGAAAAGCAATATGTGAACTTCACACACACATTCCTTTGCGTCTGTGGCCCACAGCAGAAAGGACACCGTGGATCCCCAAAGCAGTTTGGCCTTTGGTTATGAAAAGTCTCCTTTTTTCTGTTGCCGACGTTGGCCCCTTCGTGCAGGAAATGATTGTGTTTTCTGATTTGCTTTGACCTTTGTTACCGGCCCTCTTGATTCCCAGTTCTCATTGACAGTGCTGGAACACGACGCATTGTTCTCTTGCCTATTTTAGATATACAGTGAACACCTGCAGCCTGTGACTGATTCAGTGACCGACTGCAACTCTAAACCAATCATTTCTGCAGCCCGGGACGACGTGTCGAATATCGTCCATCTCTCATGCTGAGCAAATGGCAGATGTAATATTTCACATGCCCTTCACGGGATATTTGACACAACAACCATTGTTAGCTGCTATCAATACAGAGCGCAATATACATGATACCTCTAATCCATCCATAAGACCGCAAACTGACGTACCAAGAGCTCCACTAATGTTTCAGCCTGTCACTACACCGCTCGTTTGTCAATCCACTAATGATTGATTGGTGTCATCTTGACAAGAGTTACGCAGCACAGAGCAGAGACTAGTGATTTATATTATGCATATACAGTGCATTGCGTTCACCACAACAGCCACAAACTGTTGATCACACAGTTTGACATTGGTCAACAGATTTTTTTTTTTCCCCATGAGTGGAGTGGCCAGTATAGATGTAGTAATGTACATTAAATGATAATAATATAATATTCTTTTTTTAAATGTTATTATTAATAAAACAATGAAAATGTTTGAATTATGTCCCATTGCAAATAGGAAATTATTCAGCAACAAAGCGGCGTTATTTTAGTATCATTGATTTACTAGATTTTACATAGATTTTGTTGATATTTTGAATTAGATTTTATTTTTCTGTTTTCTGTTTTCATTTCAATTTTAGATTTTGTCATTTTTTAGTGTCTATATCGTTTTTATTAAGTTTTAGTTTATCTTATTTATTTAAGTACTTGAACTTTAAATGAAAATGAAGTTTAATTGCCTTTAACACTAGAACCGCCAGAGGTCGCTGTATACCTAAAAGCGCCAGCGGGTAAATTTGATTTACCCACACACATGGCAACTGTATTTATATGGCTAAAGAACATATTATTTCACTGTATTATGCTACTGTCTTCACAAATAAGTGTCTAGAGTCATGAAATGATTATGTCTAGTCATCAACTATATTTTTATCCTGTTGTTTTATGTTCAAGACTTTTTAATGCAGGTCAGTAGCCTAAGCTAAAAAAAAGTCTGCACTGACAACGGAAATTAGAAGGTAGTAGCCTAAATATTTGGGTGGTTTAATATTATAATACAATGTCATTAATCAATATATTAAGATAACCCATGCTATGAATGACTAAAACAGCCTATAGACAATAATGAGC
>NW_015647058.1:118505-118713 GCF_001515625.1 Sinocyclocheilus rhinocerous
AGCGAACAATAAACGATATGGCAAGACAAAAATTAAATAATTAAACCAATTAGAGTAACGTTAGGCTAAAACATGAAAATATGATATCTGGATCACTGTCAGATGAGCCATCAGATGCTGAGCCGACCCAGGACGCATAACTTACCATCAGACTCTCCATCACTCATGGCATTTAGTGTTTCTAATAGCCTACCTTCCATAAATCGCC
>NW_015647058.1:119879-120307 GCF_001515625.1 Sinocyclocheilus rhinocerous
AGCCTATAGACAATAATGAGCAATAATAATTCACCACACTGCATAGGATGATGCGATGAAAAATTCAAGCGCACAGCTTCACCTAAATATTTATTAATTTGTTTAGTCATATAATTTATAATTTGAATAAGAGAACAACACCATTAAACTTTGGGTAATCAAAAAAATGGTTTTATTCATTACATCACATAGATCGGGGGGGTTTTTCTTCAGGAAACGGCCAGACTAATAGCAACACAGGAGCGAACAATAAACGATATGGCAAGACAAAAATTAAATAATTAAACCAATTAGAGTAACGTTAGGCTAAAACATGAAAATATGATATCTGGATCACTGTCAGATGAGCCATCAGATGCTGAGCCGACCCAGGACGCATAACTTACCATCAGACTCTCCATCACTCATGGCATTTAGTGTTTCTAATA
>NW_015647058.1:123007-126680 GCF_001515625.1 Sinocyclocheilus rhinocerous
ATGGCATTTAGTGTTTCTAATACCTACCTTCCATAAATCGCCTTTTTTTTGTCATTTTGACTTTATTTATGAAACTCATAACCGCTAAACCAGTGAGTAAAAGGCGTTGCCTAGAAATGTACAATGTCCCATCATTCATTACACTGATTGCACACAGCACTGATTGCACACAGCACTGATTGCACACAGCTGTATCATATCACTCACTCACTATTTAACACTCTATCTCACTCACTTCAACTGCCGAGTATTGTATGCGCTTATCGCCAGCAATGATAGCTATTCTACAGAGCCCTCGTTAGCTTCCTAGCCTAGCCTACTTTATTTATGAAACTCATAACCGCTAAACCAGTGAGTAAAAGGCGTTGCCTAGAAATGTACAATGTCCCATCATTCATTACACTGATTGCACACAGCACTGATTGCACACAGCTGTGTCTGCGTTCGTCACTATGTCAGTTTATGGATTATGCTTTATTGACTGTTGGCTGTTTGTGTACTGTGGGTATCGCGGAGAAAGAACGTGATACAGCGTCTGTGCCTGTAATGGTGGCTGCTGAGTTTAATCAACCACAAGTGGATTTATCCCTTTAGTCTCGCCCTTTTGATTCTGTTCGCCGTTCGTTGACCTTCACTAGCCCTAGGATTATTCTTGTGGCATTTCTCTCCAGCTCACACCTCTCAGACATGGACTCTAATCTATTGCCTTTCAGCAGCTTGCCATCCATTCTAGTGAATGCACAAAACAAAATGCAAACAAATGTCACCCCAGTCCAAATGCACATCCACCAATATACATTTGGTTTATTAAAATAAAAAGTTGTATTAGTGCAGATTAGAACCTGGAACCTCTCGCACTCAAAGTGATAATGTTAGCACTGGACCATCAAGACACGGTAGCGTGAATTGACCAAGTACAACATGTTCCTGGATCAACATCCGTGTTGATCCTGGAACATCATTCTAATCAACCAATCAGAATTGAGAGAGAACTTTTCAGAAAATGTCAGTTTTAGGCTTACAATCAGGATTAGGTGCTTCTGCACCCTTGTTAATCAGCTATCATTTCCCTCTGATTTTAGGAATAAATTATGGGTAAGGTTTAGGGGTAGGGATTGGGTTAAGTCTGTATTTTTGGACAGTAATGTTGATCCAGAATCAACAAAAGATGTTGATCCAGGAACATGTCTTACTTGGCAAAATCACGGCGACCATCAAGACACACTTATTGTTCAATTGCTGATCCACACACATGTTCACTGACCTGAATGACTTTGGTAGATCAGATTAAACATGTCATGAGCTGATTGGACCTATTCAAAACAGTACAAGATCATTTTAAATTGTTTGTGCATAACATAATTAATATTCATGAGAAATGTTGTGACATCACAACCATTTCTGTGAATTCTAACTGTGACACCCATTGTATCTTATTTTGTGCTGCAGAAAACACACTTGTCTCTAACATCAATGTCATGTAAAAATTTACACATTGTCATTTCTCATTTTGCAGTTTGCAGCAGTGTTATATCGTTCCATCAGTAAATATCAAATTTGAGCTCAGGCAGTTGTCAGACATATTCTTAAGAAGTCAACAAAACCCCGGCGTCTCCTCTGCACGAACACCAGTCAGTTGCAGAGGTTTACACTGGATGCTGGAAGAGGAAGTCTTTGAAGTGTGTTTCCATGGCACCCGCACGATTCCCCTTTGATCCTGGATCAGATTGAAGTGTATGATGTAATTTGGTGGTATATATGGTGGGGGAGAGAAGGGGCGGTGGTCTTAAATTCTGGGATTCAATGATTTAGTGGAAGGAAAATGTTTTCTGCTTTGTGCTCTCTCTCTCCCCCTCTTTCTCCCCCTCCCTCTTTCTGTCTGTCTACCTGTCTGTCTGAGTCTTTGTATCCCTTTCTGTCTCTCTATCTCTCTCTATTGCTCTGTCTTCCCCTTGTTGTCGGTCTCATTTTTGTCTGTCTTCCCTTTCAATCGGTTTCTCTCTCTCTCTCTTGCTCAAGGCTTTTCTCCTTAGAGAAAAGGCTCAGACGGGCTTCCTGAGATCTGTGATACACAATTTGATTTTCATGTAACATGATCTGTTACTATTGATTTCTGCAGTTCTCATTTTGGCATTAACATTAGCTCTGGTTTTTGGTTTGCTCTTGGTTTTTGTTCCGTACTATGTTTCCCTGATCTTCCTGTGTTTAAGTATTGTAGGTGAATATAAGAAACACTTCTGTGCACACTATTTAAAAGCAAAAACCTGCATTGACCACTTGCAATCCAGTTTAACTAGTTGCTAGATGCAATGTTGTATTTACATTAAGTAATTGACTGTTTTCAATGTAAACACACCTCCTTTCTATGTAAATGAGGCTTATTATAGATTAGATAGATTAGATAGGGGAAGTCGTGGCCTAATGGTTAGAGAGTCAGACTCGTAATCCAAAGGTTGCGGGTTCGAGTCTCGTACCGGCAGGGATTGTAGGTGGGGGGAGTGAATGTACAGCGTTCTCTCCCACCTTCAATACCATGACTGAGGTGCCCTTGAGCAAGGCACCGAACCCCCAACTGCTCCCCGGGCGCCGCAGCAAAAAATGGCTGCCCACTGCTCCGGGTGTGTGTGTGTGTGTGTGTGTTCACTGCTGTGTGTGTGCACTTTGGATGGGTTAAATGCAGAGCACTAATTCCAAGTATGGGTCACCATACTTGGCCACATGTCACGTCACGTCAATTCACTTCTAGATTACACTTTATTTTAAGGTATCCTTGTTAAAGTGTAATTATACATTTAAGAACATGTACTTACTAAAGTGTAAAATGCTTTTTTGAAGTTGTAAATTAAAGATTATTGTAGTACGTTTTACAAGAAAGTAAAGTTCTACTTTAAAATGTAATGTTTAATTCAGTGCTTGCCTTTTCTTTGTAATTATTTGAATTTTACTAGCAATTTCTGAGTGAAAATTATTTCAAAGTAAATCCTACATTTTTTGTGTATAGGGTTAGGATTGGTGTTTAGTTTAGGGTTAGTTGATTTATTGTTATTACTATAGTAAGTATATGTAACATGTACAACATGTGACACTGTAAAATGAAGTGTTACCATAGATTATGCCTTATTTATAAAACTACATGCCTGTCAAAATTAACGTCACTCTATTACTGTTTGTGAAAGGCCGACGTAAGGGCAATATCATATAAAAGAGATGTTTGCATACATTTACGATCAGTGTTGGGGGTAACGCATTACAAGTAACGCGAGTTACGTAATCAGATTACTTTTTTCAAGTAACTAGTAAAGTAACGCATTACTTTTTTTCAAAAAAGTAACGCCAGTTACTTTGTTTTTCCATTTGAAAAATGGTGTTACTGTGTTACATGATGTTACTGTAGTTCTAGACTAAATGTGAATGTGCATTAATTCATCCCACTCACAAAAAACAGATTTAGTATTCATCAAAATGAATTAAAACAGTGAAATGCAAACTCAGAATATGACGCAAACCTGCAATAATTAAATATTTTAAATAACACAAAATGTATCTAATCCCATTTTATTAACCAATATCTTTGCTGCTGACCTTGATGATCCAGTTCAACCATACTAATAAGCAAAAATGACTGTCAAAAAATTTGTCTTTTTTTTTTGTTGCTGAAGTGTGTTGAAATTGC
>NW_015647058.1:127296-128137 GCF_001515625.1 Sinocyclocheilus rhinocerous
TTTGTTTTCCCATTGATTGACTGACAGGTCTCCTGTCCCCATATTGGGAGAAATCGGAAGTGCAGAGGAGTTGGGTGCGCTGTGTGACCATGATGTTACTGTAGTTCTAGACTAAATGTGAATGTGCATTAATTCATCCCACTCACAAAAAACAGATTTAGTATTCATCAAAATTAATTAAAACAGTGAAATGCAAACTCTGAATATGACGCAAACTTGCAGTAATTAAATATGTTAAATAACACGAATGTATCTAATCCCATTTTATTAACCAATGACTTTGCTGCTGACCTTTGATGATCCAGTTCAACCATACTAATAAGCAAAAATGACTTTAGATAAACTAACAATTGTGCTTCATTGTTTTTTTATTGCTGAAAAGTGTTTCTTCTCCTGCGTTCTACTGTACAGATGTGAATTTACTTTTCCTTTAACCTGAGGTTTATTCATTACACTTTTTGGACGTGAAAGGGCTTTTACATTTGCTATAAATAGAACTTCTTATATTAAAAACAATCAAGCCCTGCTCATATTTAAAAAGTAACGCGAAAGTAACGCAAAAGTGTAATGTAACGCATTACTTTCCATAAAAAGTAACTAAGTAACGTAATTAGTTACTTTTTTAAATGGTATGGTTCTTATGGCATGGTTTGATCACATTAAATGAGTATTATTTGTAATCAGGTACACAGAAGTATTGGTTTAGGATTTACTTTGAAACAAATTTCACTCAGAAATTGCTTATAAATTTTACAAAGAAAACAAAGAAATCACATTGGATTAAGTGTGAAATTTTGAAGACTGAAATTGTATTTTCTAGTAAAACATATAAAACATATAA
>NW_015647058.1:129146-131280 GCF_001515625.1 Sinocyclocheilus rhinocerous
TGATCCAGTTCAACCATACTAATAAGCAAAAATGACTTTTGATAAACTAACAATTGTGCTTCATTGTTTTTTTATTGCTGAAAAGTGTTTCTTCTCCTGCGTTCTACTGTACAGATGTGAATTTACTTTTCCTTTAACCTGAGGTTTATTCATTACACTTTTTGGACGTGAAAGGGCTTTTACATTTGCTATAAATAGAACTTCTTATATTAAAAACAATCAAGCCCTGCTCATATTTAAAAAGTAACTAAGTAACGTAATTAGTTACTTTTTTAGGGAGTAACGCAATATTGTAATGCATTACTTTTAAAAGTAACTTTCCCCAACACTGTTTACGATTGATCACTAAAACAGTTATACATCAAATTATGGAGAAGAGTGTTATAGAAGTGCACTTTCAACACTTGAGGTGAAGTACACTGAGAAAACTTTACTTTACTTAGAAACAGTTTTCACTCAGAAATTGCTTATAAATTTTACAAAGAAATGGCAAGTAACACATTGGATTAAGTGTGAAATTTTGAAGACTGAAATTGTATTTTCTAGTAAAACATATAACAATAATCTTTAAACAGTATAATGACAGTATAATGCTGTATGGTTCCAGTAAAACATGCCATATCACAATAGTCCACTGAATCCTCCACAACCAAGCACACCAACACGCAAAAGAGGGAAATGCAGTATAAAAATTGTTCAGTCATTTTATATTTGCATAATTCCTCTAGTGAATTGGATGCTTTTTTTTCCTGTGTTCTGGTTGAGATCTTGGCTAAAGACTTCCCATAAACCAACTTTTTAGAAAAGCATTGATTTTGTTAAATGAACGTTTGCCCAAGCAGCCATACATATTTATGCAGTGATGAGTAATTCACATCGCTATATCACCATATGTAGGCAGATAAATTATACAGTGCTGTATAATAATTAATGTTAATTAGAAATCATTTTATACTCCATAGTTAATAAACAGGAAAAAGTCATCGCTTCCCATGGACTGAATGATTGTCAGTCTTTTTAGTTGTATTGAACGCAATCTTTCAATAAATCTGTCATCATCGTAGACATTATTAGAATTGATGAGCATCATTAGTTTAAGTGCTGGCTAATGCTTATTAGTATCATATTAGCATTATATGATGAAAAATGAACATGAAATCAAAAGTGTACAGTTTATGGCGGGCCACTTATTTCTCTTGCAGATCTCATCAGTGATGTTTTGAGTGTGTTCGTATGTGGCCCCAGCTGCTTGAGTTACAGTAAATGCATTACAAATGAACTTGCCTTTATATAGAAATATCACTACAATGGCGACAACACAATTTCAGTGTACTACAACAGCTTGCACTTCACTCTAGATGCTGTTCTATATTATAAATATGGCAACACAGAGACCACTCAAAATAGAGATTTCTGTACTAATGCGTACAGGCGCACCCAGTTTTGATTATGATTTTTCAAGACAGGCAGCGCTAGCGGTGAGAACGTCTGCATAACAGGTTCGGAGTTTTAATCTTCTCTCTTAATTGGACTCGTTTGATTGGACGAGCCAGGTGTACAGAACTCATTTATGTAGACAATCTGAGTGACAGCCAGCAAACAATGACATGCTCGCAAATGCTGATTTTCTCTTTATTGCGGCTGCCTCCACTCGAGAGAGAAGGAAAAAGAGGAGGGATTGACGCTGATGAATCATTCCTTCCTGATAAGTGGTTGTTTGACTCAGATTAGGGCTGCTAATTTTGATTTATGAGGGAACTATCAAGCATGTTTTTTTGTATCGAACATCGCAGTTTTCTAATGACAATCCAGTCTTGTGTGTGTCTGGAATAATTTGACTCTCAGAAACGCTTTTAAAGGCTCATTAGACACGATTGTCAGAATGCTTGGTCTCTAAGGCAGAGCAGGGGTGTCGTGTAAAGAAATCCTTTTTTCATATTTTTAAATTGCTAAAATGTTCAAAAAAGCAGCTATTATATAATATCCATTTCTGATGTCGCCAATAATTAGAGATGCACTGAAATTCCGGCTGCCGAAAATTAGTTCACCGCTCAGGATTCACTTTCACGTGGTGTGACGCTCTGTATGATCCCGCTCTATGCGTGTGTGTGTGCTCCGCTCAGTCGCTCCACTC
>NW_015647058.1:132815-140133 GCF_001515625.1 Sinocyclocheilus rhinocerous
TTCATAAAAGCAGCTATTATATAATATCCATTTCTGATGTCGCCAATAATTAGAGATGCACCGAAATTTCGGCTGCCGAAAATTAGTTCACCGCTCAGGTCTCACTATCACGTGGTGTGACGCTCTGCGTATTATCCCGCTCTATGCGTGTGCGCTCCGCTCAGTCACTCACGGCCTATGTGAGTGCTCCACTCATATACCGTTCATGCTCATCGGAACAGCAAAGTCCACTCAAAAATCGAGCTGACAGGAAACATCTATGTAGTACAGTATTGTATGTAGTACATGTGTGGTAAATGGGCAACTCTGGTAACACTGCCCTCTCATTCATTGATCTGCTAACCGTTATGCTCACGTGTCCTCTGATAATAATAGCTTTCTAGGATTAAACATTATTTGGATAATTGGTAAAAATAAAAATAAAATCTCTTAATAGCCCTATTGTGTGTTAGACCTACCTGAAAAACAATTTATTTAATTTGTAGGCATATCCTTATTTTTTATTTGTGCTATCATTAGTAATTTCTTTATTTGTTCTTATTTTATTATTAACTGCTTAGCCTCCTTGTCATTTTTTATTCAATTCAAAGTTTTAAATCAAGCTATCTTGTGCTACTGCAACAAAATTACCCAACTGTAAAATCAAAAATACACTGAGTGAGCAAAACTTTGTTTAATTACAGTTTCATATGTAAACTATCTCATAATGTTTACATATGAATAAAAGCCTACATTAAAATCTGTCATATAAATTGGTCTTTTCATTAGAAATTATCCTACTGATTGCCACCATTGATGGACAATTTTTTTATAATATTAAAAATATCTGTATGACAGTATATTCTGCAGTTCTTCCCTGCTGTACCGAATATCTATACTTTTCAAAGTATCATATCGAAGTTAGAAATTCAAATATTGTGACAAAATTAATTTTGTAAGGTGCCACAAATTTGTTAAAATTTCCAAAGGGTGCCGCGATTAAAGAAAGGTTGGGAAACACTGCTCTAAGGCACTGATATTGGGTCCTATACTCGTGTTAGATTGCTTTTGTAGTCTTTAAGACAAGCACTCGCTCGTCCCACAGGGAGCGGCAAGTGCACAGGTTTCCTCCCTGAGAGCTCGCTGGGAGTTTTACACAGGTCAATGGTGACGTTTGACCACATCTCGACGCCCACAGTTTGTCCTGTGTGTGGTGATCAGCTTGGGCTGTTTGATCCCCAGATGGAGGTATTTGCATGTGGCCTGGCTGAGCCTTCTTTTGAAGCCCCAACATGAGCCACAGCACATATGGCCAGAGTGGAAAAAGAGACAGAGATAAAATGGAATAAAATGGCATTTGCATAATGATGAGGAACTTTAGCAATGCCGTGTGATTTTTTTTTTCTTTCTTTCTTCTTCGTTCCTGTGATGTTTCGGGTGCCTTGTGAAGTCCTAATAATGTAGTATGTCTTTTGAACTCTTCTGACAGCTTCTCTCTTAGTTTCAAGCTCTGGGTTTTAATGAACAAATTTTTCATTGTGTCCCGAGTTCGTTCAGTCACGTGTCGCATTCAGATCTCATGCTGCTTTAGTGGTTGGTCTTGTTTGTGAGTGATTTGTGTGTGATCGTTTGCTAGTGTTTGGGCGTACCAAAGATGACGTGTTTTTGTTTGTTTTGTATTTGGCAATGCGTATGCGTATGGCGATGGAGAAGAACTTCATAACTGGTATATATCCAGACGTGCGTAGTAAACAAGTGTGCTTTTAACATTTTAAAGAGCCACTTGAGAGTACACTAAGAAATCTTTGGTCTAGGAGTTACTTTGAAGGATTTTCACTCAGAAATTGCTAGTAAATTTTGTACAAATAGTTACAAAGAAACGGAAAGTAACAAATTGAATTAAACGTGAAATTTTGGAAAGACTGGAATAGTATTTTCTTGAAAAGCGTGTATTTTCTTAAAAAATGTCTTTTAAACTCTGCTGACAGCTTCTCGCTTAGTTTCAAATTCTGGATTTTAATGAAATCATTTTTCAATGTGTCCAGAACTCGTTCAATTGCATGTCACGTTCAAGTCTCGCATCGCTTTGGTAATTGGTCTTGTTTGTGAGTGATTTGTGTTTATGTGTAATTGTTCACAAATTTGTCGGGCAAACCAAAGATTGCACGTCTTTGTTTGTGCTGTATGTGGCAATGCATACGCGTATGGTGATGAAGAAGAACGTTATAACTGTATATGTCCAGATGTGTGGTGTAACCAAGTGCACTTTTAATATTTTTAAAATTTTTAAGAGTCAGGTGTGGTGAAGTACAAAACTTTGATGTAGGATTTACTTTGAAACAATTTTCACTCAGAAATTACTAGTAAATTTCACAAATAATTACAACAGCAAGTAACACACTGAAGTAAGCAAGAATTTCTTTAAGACTGAAATAGTGTTTTCCTGTAAAATTTACTCCATTAATCTTTGTTTTATTAAAAAATTCGAAGGAAAAAAATCCATCTTTGTAGCACTTCCTTTGAACTCCGTTGACAGCTTCTCTCTTAGTTTCAAGCTTTGGGTTTTAATGAAACCATTTTCATTGTGTCCCGAGCTCGTTCAATCACACGTCGTGTTCAGATCTCATGTCGCTTTGCTAGTCAGTATTTTTTTGTGAGTGATTCTAGTTTGTGTGTGATCATTCACTAGTTTGTTGGGTGAACCAAAGATGACGTGTCTTTGTGTGTTCTGTATGTGACAATGCGTGTGTTGAAAGAGAGGAAGAGAGAGGGACAGACTGAAGAACAGAGTGTTAGTCTGAGGGGGCTTGTTTGTCTTCTGGGTGCCAGCTTGGGCTGTTGCCCGGGTGCCAGTGTGGCGTGACGACACGGGGCATGGCTCTGTTCAGACAGATGGCGTTGGGCCTTGTCAGAGTCCCTGCCTGTTAGTAGAATTGATTGCAGAGGCCCGAGCCAGCCTCTCTGCTCTCTGCTCAACCTTCCCCACAAGAGAGGGGCGCATGTGATGCTCTGGATTTTTCGGACAGTATTTTTTTTTCCCCTAGTGGTTGTTTCAGGTGGAGGGGGGAGGAGTGAAACAATGTGTCCTGGTTCTGTTTACCCTCAAGAGGTGAGCTGTCAGTGGCTCTCTGGCCTTAATGCCAGTAGGTTCCAGCACAGCTATTGTGCTCATTGTGCAATTGTTCAGTACTGCGCCGTTTACAGTTACAGTGCAGTGGCAGGAAAAAATAACCAACTAGGGCTCAGATGTATCTGTGTTGCAGAGTTTGGGTGAATGCAAACAGAGTGCGGAGAGATCGAGAGAGTGGGTCACAGCCCGGTTTAAAAGAGTGTTCCGGCTCAGAAAATAATTTCAGCTGTCCCATATTTCTTTTTAAGGCACATATAAAGTGAACGAGGCTATGAACCAGATGAATGAACGAATGAACGAAAGCACTAACCATAAATAACAATTGGGATTATAATTCTAGCCAAATATAGTTATTTTTCTTTGTGTAAAGTTTGTGTAAAGGCCAGTTCTCACCAAGAATAATAACTATAGTAACTTTTCGAAATGTTTGCTTCATTTAATCAGTTTTCCTTTTCTTAGCGGTTTTATTCTGAAAGCTCAATGCATTAAAAAACCAAACCAAACTTCACCTTCCAGCGCAAGCATGCAGCACTTTCTGCTTAGTTCACTTTGTCACACTTTTAAAGTATTTGGTGTCTAAGTGTGTGTAACACTAAAGGAGAGTACTGCAAGAGGTAGATATAAATGACCTCAACAAAGTCATTTATTTAATCATTTTAATATTATTTAGATGTTGTTGTTTTTTTTTATAAACATTGAGAATCTGCGGTCCAATCTGATCTGCGTTTTTTGTCCAGGTGTACTCTCTTCCTCTTCTCCAAGCACCCATTTTCAGCCCTCCCTTCATGCACCGCTCCAATGTTTACCCAGCATTGTCTGTAATGACCGCGGGGCGATCTGGCCCAAGTGGTGCAGATAACATCTGTTATTAGGACAAAGTGGATCACTCAAAGTACAGCAGTAGGTTCAGGGCTTGATGGGGTCTCGGCAATGTGAGCTGATCATAGATAAAAATTAGATGATTATCGCCTTCACAGAACATCAACATCAGCCTTCGGTTTGTGCCTCAATGAAACTGATTATACCCTCATCATGTCACATTACAATAAAGCACAAATAAGCCCTTTCAAACCTCTCGGCTGCCCCTCACTCATTTTCCAACAAATAACACCCAATGTTTCCTCAAGTTACATCATGTGAACTGAAACATCTGGCTGGATGTTGTATATCGAACTATAGCATGCCTTTGCTGCAGTGTGATTTCTCATCTTCATGCCACATATAATATATCATTCCGTTATTATTTATTTAATGGCCATGAGATATTAGTTAATTCATAAACACCAGTAAAGCTGAAATGTTGGTGCTTCAATAGATTTTTTCAGCAAGATTCAATAGATTCAATATTCATTTTTTGAGCAGTCGATTTGAGCATGCTTTCTGTGAGCGTGTGAAGCAAAACCTTTTATACTGCCATGTGTATTGCTCACACAATAAACACCTTTGATTGTCTGACAAATGGAGAGCATTACAATACACATAGCACAACATAACCCAATAAATAACACGCAAAGTTGGGGAAGTTGACATTATAGCCTTTAAGTTAGAAGAGTAAGGGGAACTGTTAGACATTATAGAGACGTGGGGGATAATTTTAAAAAGCGCATTAAAATACTCCACGGTGTTTGTATGCGTGCTTGCTGCGGACATGACGTTGCAGAACAGTGGCTGATGGGTTGTGATGAGTCGAAGCCGGACAGAGGATTAGCTCAAAACAAAGAGGAAAGAACAACATATCTGAGCTCAGGCTGGAGCTCCACAGTCTCTGTAAAGGGGTTCCTGAGCAAATTAGACACACCACGGGTCAATGGACCCTTTTCACACTGTAGAATTGTGACTGTGATGACACGTTTTCACAGTTCTTAACATCATAAAAGTTTTATTTCGGCTTCCAATGGTTATGAAAATACAATAATCGAGATAAAACGATCATTGTACCACATTCTACCCCTTTCCAGCAGTGCGCTATAGCTCCTCCTTAAAAGCCCAAACTTAACGTGCAAATCAGTAAAACCCATAGGAAAGAAAAATCAAAAGTGAGATCTCTTTAACATCTCAAATATTTCTCCTAGACAAAAATGAGGTTACTTTAAGATTGAGTGGAGATTTTTGCTCGAGTCTCCTGCTTCTCAAACTTGTCTCCTGAGACAAAAACTCTAACAATCTCACAATGGTCTCCTTTAAAGCTTTAGAAGAGATCTCAACAGCTTTACACACTGTGCTCAGATATTTCTCCTTAGCTGCAGACACTGGATCTCTCACATTTGTCTCCTTTAAAGTTTTAGAAGAGATCTCAACAACATCACACACTGTGTTCATATTTTTCTCGTTAGCTGCAGACACTGGATCTCTCACATTTGTCTCCTTTAAAGCTTTAGGAGAGATCTCAACAACATCGCACACTGTGCTCAGATATTTCTCCTTAGATAAAGACTCTGGTGGTCTCACATTTGTCTCCTGTAAAGCTTTAGAAGAGATCTCAACAATTTTACAATGTGTGCACCAAGTCAAGAACTTGAAAGGCATTAAATAAATGGGGGAAAATCATAAATTCAGAGTTAAAGGCTATATTGAGAGAGAAATTATGCAGAAATAAGGATAATGTTACTTTTTATAGGACAATGTTTATGTTCTTAGGCAAATAATTTGTTGTTGGAAATAGTAATGTACCGGATGTTTAATCCAAATTTATTTAAAGCAAATGTAATCTTGGAGCTTTCTTTGCTGAAAGGCACATAAACGGCTTATGACTCAGTCTTGATTATTAATTGACTAATTTGATTATTAATACATATTATATGGAAGAAATGTTTGAGCTCATATTGAGGCATTTGACTTGGTGCACACTTTGTAAAGTTATTGAGATCACTTCTGAAATTTAGAGGAGACAAATGTGAGAGCTCTCGAGTCTTTAGTGTAGGAGAAAAATCTGAGCACAGTGTGTGATGTTGTTGAGATCTCTTCTAAACATTTGAGGAGACACATGTGAGAGATCCACAGTCTCTAGCTAAGGAAAAATATCTGAGCACAGTCTGTGATGTTGTTGAGATCTTGTTTGAAACACTGGATGAGATAAATATGAGACCACCAGAGTCTTTAGATTAGGAGAAAAATCTGAGCACAGTTTGTGATGTTGTTGATATCTATTCTAAAGCTTTAAAAGAGACAAATGTGAGAGATCCAGAGTCTCTAGCTAAGGAGAAATATCTGAGCACAGTGTGTAAAGTTGTTGAGATCTCTTTTAAAGCTTTAAAGGAGACCAGTGTGAGAGTTTTAGAGTTTTTGTCTCATGAGACAAGTTTGAGAAGCAGGAGACTCAAGCAAAAGTTTCTATTCAATCTTAAGGTAGCCTCATTTCTGTATAGGAGAAATATTTGAAATGTTAAAGAGATCTCTTTTTTATTTTACTTTTCTTCCCTCTGGTTAGCTAGCTTCAATGTCATTTATCCACAACATTTCAATCAAAGACAATGCATGCATTGTTATATGTGAAGTTGTTTTATGTAGACAGTGTTTTATTGCACAGTGATTTACCAGAGGAATCCATAACCTATATTTACATACATGAAAAAATGGGCTGTACGAAACAAAATTTAATTCTCTTAAAAAAAAAAAAAAAACTGGTACACTAGTGTTACATTTGTTCTATCTAAAAAATCTAAAAAAAATAATAATAATAAAATAATAAATAAATAAAGGCATTGCTCTTATACTAAACATCTTGCACTTGTAAGTCCTTTCTAGTGTGTTTGGAAAATGTGGTGTATACTGTATACAATGCTGGACATTGAAGAATTTAAACATTTAAACTAGTAACCCTTGATATTCTGAAATGTTTAATGCTATTTAAATGATAGTTTTGGTATTTACAATATTAGTAAAAGTTTAACATTTCTCCTCAAATAAAACTGAAGACATCTTAAGACAAAGCTGATATCTCAATGAGACATAAGAGAATCACCCCTTAGTATCGTGAGTGTAGAATAACCACTGTCACAACCATAGCCTTGTGGGCAGCACATCGATGTAAAGTCACAACTGCACCTCAGACAGCATGGGTTTGAATCCCAGCTAAAGGTACTTTCCTGCTCCTGTTCAATTTTCACCTGTCAAATTGTTTCCTGTCTCTACTCCTGTCCTGACAATTAAATGTGAAAAACCCCATTGCAATAAAAAGCAACCTCTGAGCAGTAAAACATTTTTATAATG
>NW_015647058.1:140183-160405 GCF_001515625.1 Sinocyclocheilus rhinocerous
GTTTCCTGTCTCTACTTCTACTGTCCTGACCATTAAAGGTGAAAAACCCTGTTGTAATCAAACAAAAATAAAAGCAACCTCTGAGCAGTAAAATATTTTTATAATGTAGTCTTGCAAGAGATTACAGCAAGACAATAAAGAGATCTCCCATGTTTCTCACACGTTTCTCTCCCATTGTCATTTTGGATTCCTTTCTTTTTTAGAACTTTCTCATGTCTCAGTTGTGTCTACTTTTATTTCTCCTAAGGATTTTTAGGAGAAACATCTGAGACACTGTTGAGACTAAAATGAGAAATACACGAGAATCACAACTAAGTTTCCTGAGGTTAGAAAGAGCAACCACTGAGCAATAAAATATTCCTATAATGGAGTCTTGATAGAGATTGCAGCAAGACAATAAAGATATATTCTATGTTTCTTCCACCACATTCTCAGTTTTGACTCTTTTTTCTCAAATATTTCTCATGTCTCATTTGTGTCTACTTCAATTTCTCCTAAGGAATTTTAGGGGAAACATCTGAAATGCTGTTGATACTAAAATGAGAGATACATGAGAATCTCATCTAAGTCTCCTGAGCTTAGGAAAAGCAACCACTGAGCAACAAATTTTTCCTATGGGAATGAACATGACTTTAGCAAAATGGGACTTGATTTATTAAAGTTTTTTAAAGAGAACTCATAATGTTTGTCAGGTGGCTTTCTGTGCACACGCTTCGAGATGGAACATAACACAAGTAAAGTGAAGTTTTAGCTTAGGGTGTGTGCTTAAACAGTCAAATAGAAGCAAAAATGTCAAAATGCAGTGCTTGGTGATTATTCACGTAAACCCTCGTCAGTTATGTCTTAAGTGAACAGTTGAGAGTGAAAATATGTGTAACAGTATATTGGATACGTACAGCTCTTAAAATAACAGGCAGGCTGCTGTCTGTGTGCTTAATATTAATCAAACAACAAAAGACAAAGAGAAAATCATTCACTGCTCTTGACTGAAGGACATTTGTAGCCTGAATAAGAAACGAAGAATAAACAAAGCAAGTTTAATTCTTTCAGTGAAGACTATGCTGTTTTATTTTACTTTCGATTGTTCAATTTCTGTAGTAGACTGTTAGCTGAATACTTCAGACTTGCATACAAAGCACTGTTTACTTCACTTGTATCTTTTTTCTATTGTATTTGTCCTTTGCTTTTTTGTTTTGTTGTATTACTGTTTACTTATTTTTGAAAAAACAATTTTGAGGACTTTGTTCACATAAGCACACACACACACACACACATATAAAACTACAGTGCCTTTATAACCTTTTTGAATCTTTGAAGTTTTGATTACACTGAGGTGGAACAGTTACCTCTCAGGTTTCATTAATTATATCTTAATGTGTTAAGGTTAACCAAAGTCTTATGGGTTTGGAACGACATGAGGGTGAGTAAATGATGACAGATTTTGGGGTAATTTTTGAATGTTTTTTTAATTCACGGTGGGAGGAGGGAGGGAATGATGGCAAACTGGAAATCATTCTCTTTACCGACCAATGTAAAATGCTATTGACACAAATCAGAAGGAGAAATTATATTAATCACAGTTTCCATTCACCACTATAAGTTTACCAAAATGTAATGACTTCTGCTTCTGAGAACCCTGGAAATGTGAAAAGCATCTATTAGATGATCAAGGAGGGGTTATGCTCAACCAAAATCCATGCGCCACCTCTGCACCACAATGACTTGTCCAGAAAAGCTCTCTTAGAGCAGGTAGAGCAAAGGACACTTTTGAGAGACTGCTGGGCTTGCAGCCAAATCCACTTCCACCCCAGTTGGGCTGCTCATACAGCAGAAATGAAGAAATGCCCTGGGGCTCATACCTCCATCTCACACACACACGCATACACGGAGAAGCAGCGAAGCGCTCTCTAACTACTGAACTGGCCTGCCATGATGGATGGCACTAGAGGGAGAGGAGCTGTGTGGCTCTGACATGTACTTCCTTATTTTCAGCAGTGCTGAGAGGAGCAAGTCCACTGCGGCCGCTCTCCATCTTCACCAGCAAGCCAAAGGCAACACGGTCTGTGTTGTCAAACATACGCTGTAAATCTGCAGACAGAACACAGTCACTTTCCCTCGCACGTATTGATGAGGCCATACACACCATTGCCCATTCGTTCCATGCTCTAAAGCTTTGTGATTATACAGTCACACACCAGAAAGCCAGACTTTAATTGTTACCCCATAATCCAACAGCAAACTGATAGTGCCAAAGTGTGTTGCATCAAAGCCAGATACGACCATACAAGCGCCAGCAATCACCATATAAAAACCCAGGACATGCTACAGCCAAGCAGCACCACTCCGGCGCCAAGAGGAAAATGATCCCTAGCCTAAAAATTGCTGCCCATCAGGAGGACCTGGCAGAAGCGAGTGGCTAATCAGTTCATCAAAATGGCCGCGCTACCTCCCAACCTCTCTCTCTCTCCTCTCTTAGAGGTAGAGGTCTGCATTCAATGCTACTGAGTGCAGCATGGGACAAGTTCTGAATTTCTGAGTGCAAGAGGGAAGATAATGATGTGTGTGCAATAAGCGGGAGAAAGAAATCACTCATGGGACTCCCACAAAATATAATTATCTAAAAGTAAAATTTACTCTAATTTATTTTAAGGTAGAAAATGTTTACAATTGCAGGGTTGGATATTCTCCAACGAGACATAATCTTGTAGGAACGGGACTGAAAAATCAATCCTGCACAGATCTCTCCTTGGAGGTTCTTTAGGTCTTCTAGAAGAAGCTTCTCATCCATTCCATTCATTCTCAAATGGAAATGCATGGCACAACATGCCAAACACTGGAGGAGGAAAATGGAGACCAAAGACAACTGCAGCAATCCAAACGCTCCAAGCAGCAATCAACACAGTCACAAGTACAAAAATTGAGTAGTGCTGAGTTCAATAATGAGTCAAATCTTCCTTGAAATCTTTTTTGCACTTTCTGGAGTGAGAAATGTAGAGGCTGAGATTAGCTTAACCACAGCCCCACACTGAGTCGGCAGAGATTGAAAGATGGGTAGACATGATCAGTTGGTTGAAATGTTACTTGTTGTGCCCTCAAAAGCCCCTCTCACTCCAAATATGAAGGGTTTTGTAACCAACAAATACACTTGCTTTCATAGAGCAACAGAAATTTCCTTGTCACTGAAACAACACAGGGTAATAGACGTCCATAATGCTTCAGCACCTGAAAATTTGATCATTACTTCTTAAATATGTATCCTTCTTGGGATGTGTCTGCCATTATGTGAAGGATTCCAAGATCTGTCTAATTTTGTGTTATTTTCTCGGCTGATTTCTCTCATTTTCTTTGTCTTTCCTGGTTGCTCTAGAAAGGAACATGATATACTCAGCAGTGCCAGCTTGTTAGAGGAGCTTCTGTGTCTGATAATAACCTCAGCATGTCAGGCTAAACCAAGCTGTGTCATTTTCCCTCTGCAAGAAGACGGCTGCCACAAATTATTACAGAAATATAGACATCATTGTTTTTGTTTTTTTTGGTGGTTAACCACAGGGCACCTGATTTTTGATAATAGATTCTTATAATTACATGAGCATTTTGCACATTTGATTAAAACTGTGGACAATTGTGGAGTCAGATTATTTTTGTCTGGTGTGCTTTTTCCGTGAACTGGACTGTAATTTCCAGCTGATTAGAGCACAGTGGCGCACTCAGAAGCAGCAGGTAGAAGGAAAGAGAGGGAGGGAGGGTAACGAAGGAAAAGAAAAAGTGGCAGATTGGAGAGAAAGTAAAAGAGGAAGGGAGGGGGTAGGAGAATAAAAGCAGAAAAGCAAGGTAGAGAGAGTCATTCAGAAAAAGAGGATCAGAGAGACAGAGAGAGGGCAAAAGGCTGAGGGTATGCTAGAAAGTGTGATCAAACAGGAGGTGTTCTGTGAAATCTCAGGAAGAGCAACATGCCCATTTCCCCTCCCCACTACCCCTCAGCTGGAGATCAGACAGAAAGGAAACCTGCCACAGATCAACAAGACCAGTCATCCCACTGGTTCCCTGATGCAAGAACACTGCAACCCACCCTTACATGTGTCTTAAAACGAAGCACGGGCAAGTTTTGCATGCTAAGGTGGTCACGGTGAAGCGCTTGTAGCGTGCAGTTTACCTTTTTTGTGCTCTTTCATCTTCCCTTTTTCTGACTTCCCTTTGGTCTCTTCCAGGTTGTGTGTTGTGATTAAGGCTGTAAACCTAGATGGTTTCAAGCTTTTGTTGTACAGAGAGAACACCAAATTATATTCTAAAACCCCATACACAATGCCAATTAGAGGTCGACCGATTTATCAGTTTTGCCGATTAATCGGCACCGATAGTTGATTGCTGGAACTATCGGCTGTCCGCAAAAACACATGCCGATAGTTTTCCGGCTTGCGTCCATTGCTGGAGCGGCTGAGATGGTCCTGCTGTCATTACAGTACCAATTTGTTCATTCTTGAAGTAAACTTTTGTTTAAATAATCAGTTTCAGTCTGCCGCTTAAATTGAACACAAAACAACGTGGCGCTGTGCTTTTGCCCATGTGTGTGACTAACATATATTGTATTTTGATTAAATAATCAAGTGTTCTAAAATAGAAACAAATAATAGAAACAAATAAAGTGTGAGAGTAGACATACAATATCCATATGTAATATCCAATATACAATATACATATCCATTTCAATTATATGGCCTTTGTGTAGATATTTAAATATGGCCATCTTTAAGCATGACTGTTGAAATGAAATGTTAACACTTTACAATAAGAGTCCATTTGTAACATTAAGATTAATTAAAGCTGTAGAAGTATTGGTCTTTGTTAGTGTGAATTTCAACATTTACAAATACATTTTTAAATTTGAAAGTTGCTTCTGTCAACATTAGTTGAACTAACTTCAATGATCAATATTTAATATTAATATTTTTATTCATTTACAAAGTATAGTTCAGTACTGTTTCAGAACTCAAAACTTTCTCTTTAGTCTAAAAACAGCTTATATTGAAGCCAGTCTGCCAAAACAACAGCTTGTGGAATGTGCCGCTCTATGACGTAATAGTGTGGCTAAACCCCGCCTCCGCAGAAGAAGATCAACGCCTGCTTCTACATCACTGCCTGTTTAGCCTCGCTCACTGATTTGCGCATGCAGTGTAAATAACGTGAGAGGCAAAAGCAGGGGCCCGTTCTTCGTACGTCGCTAACTCAGTTAGCTGGATTTGATTATTGACGATTTGGCATGATCTTGGATTATTTGGTGCTACTGATCCAGGGACAATATTTTAAAATAATAATCATTTAAAAATTAATTTAAAGATAATATAATAATGTTGTGTAGTCTTCAACACTATAGACACAGCCAGTTTTACTCACTGAACTATTTATTCGTCATAAAATTATTACTTCATAATTGTATTCGAGTCTTACACACATGCTATACAGATAATGTAGAGTCGTTAATTAATTTGAGTGCTGACAGTTATTATGGGAGTGGATTGATGGATTGCTAATTGCTACATTGAAATAAAAATGTAAAGCCTGTACAAATATTAGAAATCGTGAATATAAACATTTGGGAATCATGTAAAAAATTAAAATAAAATAACAGTGCACATTTCATTTATCTATTATAACATTATGTAGTTTTGTTCGCTTGGCTGTTTCCTTATAAAAGTTCAGAAATTTGTCTAGTTTTTTGTCAGGTGTCATTTTTAGTTATATGATGTCATTACGTTGCTGTCTTGCCGCCAGCCAATCGCTGCATTGCTGATTGTGGTTTCGAGTATCGATACATAGCCCCTTTTAAACCAATGCATGAACACGCAATTATCTCAGATAACTCAATCCAGCCAAACTAATCATCAACAACAGGTGCGTTCGAAGAACCGAATTAGCCAGATCCTGATTAGCGTGATGATATCATCTTGGATGTGACATTCCATCTCGGATGTAATAAGCGACGTACGAAGAATGGGCCCCAGGTCTACGCAGAAACCAAAGATGGCTCCGAAGACAACAAGAAGCTGTGCAGTGCCAAGATGTGGAAAACACAGTCTTTGCACTTCCTTCCTTCTGATCCCAATGTTAGAAAAGAGTGGATGAACTTCATCAAACATACACAACTGTTAGCCAATCATACCAGTGGGCATTTACTTCC
This sequence comes from Sinocyclocheilus rhinocerous, assembly GCF_001515625.1. Classification (NCBI taxonomy): domain Eukaryota; kingdom Metazoa; phylum Chordata; class Actinopteri; order Cypriniformes; family Cyprinidae; genus Sinocyclocheilus; species Sinocyclocheilus rhinocerous. The sequence goes on from NW_015647058.1 coordinate 146,359, forward strand.
AAGTCTACAATCCACCACGCCTATTCAAACAGAGCATTCCGATGAGGGGGGTCAAACAGGACAGAAAATAGTCCATTACTTCTAAATGATGATGTTTTTTGATGGAAAAATCTTGATAATGTTATAAGTGGACCTCAGAGAACAGTACAAAATAATAAAAAGGCAGTTCATGACCCCTTTAAAGAAGTCATGCATTTTTTAATTATTACATAATGTTTCCTGAGGTGCACTTATAATGTATTTTTACATCAAAAATTGTCATAATTTTGAAATAAAAGGTCATTTTCTTACCCTGATTTTAGCCCTCTGAACGCTCTGGTGGAAGGGGCGTGTCTGCTGCGAGACCTCAATGTAAATGCCCACTGCTATGATTGGCTATCATATGAAATAAGTATTATATGTGGAGCTCTCTCGAAAACTTTGACTATGTTTTGTTTTGTTTTTTACTATTACAGCTGTTGAGATTAACTATTCATGAAAAGTTTTGATTATAGCATTATATTTAGATCTACTCCCATTGCATGAAAAGTTCATTGTAGCAGATGACAAGACTGTTGAGTGCAAGGATGCAGTGATCTCGTCATTGCAACTCGAGTTTTGCACTCAAGAATGTTTTCATTATAACTAATAATGCAAACATGATGTAAATAAGAGATTCTACTAAGATGCTACAGAAAGAAACAATGTGTAGCTGACCAGTAAGTCACTGGCTTGATTTACTGATGCATAAACAGCATTAAATGATTTTTGAGACAAAGAACATCTGACTGTACATGAATCATTACAAATCAGAAATCACTGATAACAGATTAGGCATTAGAATGAACACGGTTACTTACATGTTGTGGTATTACTGTCAGGTCCATATCTTACAGTAAAAGTCTGTTTGCAAAGTCTGCACCTGAAACTGCAAATGATTTACCTAAGAATCCACAGTGAAATGTACCGAACAAACAAATAATGCTCTACTGAGACATCAACATAGCTGAAAATAAATAACCACTTGGTTATATTGGTAAATAACCGCTCGGTTTCAATAAAAGCTGTTTTTAGACTAACGAGAAAGTTTTGAGCTCTGAAACTTTCAGGATGTTTTTATAGTACAATGACCTCTTACATGTCAAATGATCGAGGAAAATTTGATTTCTCAATTCATGACCCCTTTAATACGATATTTTCCAAATGAAACCAAGAGCGACAGGACTTTTATATGTTTGAGTTTGATTAGATTATGAAATATTAAGAGTGTGATACTAATGGTTATTTTTCACTGCCTACATAGCTTTGATTCCATCAGCCATTTTGGACAAAACTGTTAAGCCGTTTTGATGAAATAGTATGATCATTTTTTAAATATTGTGTACCTATCAATCATGCATAATTAGATACATTAAAGGTGACATATCATGAAAATCTGACTTTTCCAGGTTTTAAGTGCTATAATCAGGTCCCCAGTGCATCTACCAACCAAGGAAACGTGAAAAAGTTTAACCCAGTAACTTTGTTTTGGGAAGCCTTTTTCTGCAAGCGTCTGAAAAAACGAGCGTGTCTGATTTCGCTCCCTTGGTGACGTGGCAAAGGGATCTCATTATAATATTACCGCCCCTTAATCTGTAAATTTACACCCACGGCGCGGTAATGGTGGAGCTCTATTCTGGAAAAGGGGGCGGGAAGCAGTAGCTCATTTGCATTTAAAGACACAGGCCCGAAAAACAGCGTGTTTCTGCTTCCACTCAAAATAGGCATTTTCAAAATGATATAATAAATGATCTGTGGAATATTTTGAGCTGAAACTTCACAGGCACATTCTAGGGACACCAGAGACTTAAAAGGGGGCGGGAAGCAGTAGCTCATTTGCATTTAAAGACACAGGCCCGAAAAACAGCGTGTTTCTGCTTCCACTCAAAATAGGCATTTTCAAAATGATATAATAAATGATCTGTGGAATATTTTGAGCTGAAACTTCACAGGCACATTCTGGGGACACCAGAGACTTATATTACATATTGTAAAAAGGGGCATAATATGCCTCCTTTATGGAAAGTATCATTTTTATTTCATTTTGTCTCTTATGTACTCACATCTAAATGCGTGCTTTCTTTTCCAGTTTTCATTTGTTCACCTAAAACAACTTCAAAAGCATTTTAAAGAGATCTGCATTTGATTGGCTATTAGTCTATATATATATATATATATATACTGGAAGAAATTAGATCCAGTAATGGATAATAGATGTAAGAAACAGTTTTCACACCTGCCTACATAGAACCACAAGAATATCACACACACACGCACACACATTTCTACACTCCCAACACCTCACTTTTCAAACACCATCTGTAGCACACATCTTTCTTGCACAAAGACATGTGCACACACTACTACTTCACAAACACATAGACAGTAGCGTCATCTAACACACATGCTCCTTTTCCTATGCACATCCTTCCCCTCACACACGCACACACAGGTTGCACACGCTCAATTATATTCCGAGTTCACCACACACTTTTTTCTCCCACACAATCTAGCCTTCTCACACACATGCACACAAACAGGACTGTAGAACTCTAATGTGTTTGTTCCAGAGGGGCGAGTTGATCTATTCCGTTTGGTGAGATATAAAGCCTCTTTCCTCCTCCAGTAAACGCCCTCTTTTACACTATTCCAGACCTCTTTGATGTATCGACCATGTCGGTTCCTGCTTATTGGGAGTTTTTTTGAAGCATACGTACATTTGTGCGGTGGTGGGGTCAGTGTGGTGTTTTCGTGTGGAGAGAACTGTCAGTTATATTGTGCCGGTGGAGCCTCACAGAGCTCTTTTTAATGAGTGCATTAAAGCTGCCTGGATGTTCAATGCCAGTGGAGGTATATCCCCTGGGCCCCAGCGTCCGCCTCAGGCCTGCCATCTGTAGATCTCTTGCACATTTAAGGGTCTCCACTACTTTTCTCTTCATTTTCTCTGTCTCTGGAAGATGAAGTAGTTTGGAACTGTGGTAAGAATCGAAAGTGGAGAGAAAGGTAAGTGTGCAGATCAGAGGTTCTTAACAGTGTTGGGGAGCAGCTAGCTACAAGTAGCGACGCTACTAACGTAACTACATTTTTCAGTAGCTTGACAGTAGCTCAACTACTTTTAAAACAATGTAGCTTTTCCAGTAGCTAACTACTTTTTCCAGGAAATAGCGGTGTAGCACGACAACACTCTATTTTGTGAACCTGCAATAGACTGAAGCAGTGCAGTGTCTTTTTACGAGATCGCATACTAAAACAGTGCATTAACGCCATATATTGGTGCTGTATATCACGCAGCGCCAGTAGTAAATGCTGCTCATCTCTGCAAGTGCTGTGAGTTTGAGTGCATCTGAAAAAGCAACACGCGCCTTAATGAGAAGCATTTATAAACCTGTTGTCCAACAAAAGAGAAAATTTAATAACATGATTTTACTCCACAACATCAGTCAAGAGTTTGAAATAACTTCATTATCTGATCTGATGTGGCTTCTTATCACAGAATGAGGCGGAAAATATATTCTATACTGTAATAAAGGCTATGTCAAATAGCAATGGATTATAAATTTCCGTTATTATAAAATACCCAAGATGGCTTGAAGAACACAGAAAAACCATCTCTGTTTGCGATCAGATCATTTTAAACCGGCAAACTCCTGGAAAACTTTACGTCCAAGGATCCATAAATGCATACGCAAATGCATTTAAGCAGTCAGTTCAAAACAGCGCTAATGCTGTGAAAACCCGGCCGGTTTTTTATTCAAAACACCCAACCGCTGCATGATCATATGCTATGTAAACTAACTCTCGGTTGGATAAAGCAAACCAGTGTCATGCTAGTAAAGTTTTGATGGATGACATTTGTTATCAAGGTGAAGACGATTACAGTGACTTACAGGAGTCGTACATTAGCAATGCATGTGTCCATTATTATTGATGTGTACACTCTTGGCGCACTGATTGCAACAGCATCGTATTACATTATAAATAACACAAATGCTTCCTTTTGGACCTAGATTCCCAATGCTACTTGAAATTCTTATCTATGTCAGACAAATAAGTCACTTTGTTATTTTACTGTTTTTATAGATTTTTTTTCCAAGACTCTGTCTTCCTATAACTGTACAAATTCTGCTAAAAATGTATGATGAATAAAAAGACCATGACCCCATCTGCATTTCCAGCAACCCCACGTGGGTTCATGACTGAGAGGTTGAAAACCTCTGGTGTGAATGCACAAGGGTGAGGAACGTGGTCCACAGAGTGGAACGGCTCCTGAGAAAGAGTGCATGTGGTTGGTGGATTACAGGGAGTGTGTGTTAATGTAGCTCTCTGTATGGCTCTGTCAGAATGAGGTCACTGGGTCTCGGCCCTATTTAATTAATTAGGGAACAGTGGAATGAAAAATGGATAGCAATAAGAGGCTCACTAATTTCAGACCTGCCAATCAATAAGTCTTAGCACTGAATTTTCCTTCAGGGGCCTTGGTGGGTCTCATTTAATGTTGAATGTAGGATACTGAATGCGAGCATGCCTGTATGTGTATACGTTAGGGCTGCGCAAAACCACGTTCATATTCGCGCGATTTTTTGCGCAGCTCGTCAGTGAACAACGGCTCTGTGTAGTTAATGCTGCTCAATGTGAAAGCACGCACGTGATGGAGATTTACCGCTGATTACAGAACCGGCTTTACTGATAAGATGCGCGTTAAATATCGCATGCGATTTATCGTGCATCCCTAGTATACGTGTATAAATATTCAAGACGTGTTTATCGCGGGATTGCAGCCCAAGGGACATAAATGCAGGGAAAAGTGAATTGCTCTTTTGCCACCAAACTTCCAATACATATGTGGGCATGCAGACATTCGAATGACCTAGCAACCGTCAATCGGGATATCTACACTATGAAGAAACCATTTCAATTCAAATGACTTGAAGGAATCAAACCAGAAGAATCTGACCCACAGTAGCCACTGATGAAATCCCAATATGCAGTGCATAACAACAGCACTGTGCATAGCAACAACTGCCTCTCACATAGCAACCACACCACAGTGCATAGCAACCACTGGCAGCTCTTTGTGTATTCCCTGTTAGTTGCTTGCATTTGACGCTAGGTAAACTGCAGTGTCTCTGTGACTCACCCGGTAGAAATGAACAAGTTTTGATTTGCTGTTCTTTAATATCATTTACTCATCATTAAAGACTGCTTTTTTTGTGTGCCTTCTTCTCACAGATATTCGCTCACTGCCTGATGTTGCCATGACGGGAAACTGCAGTCAGGAGTGCAGCGAGCTGGGTCACTCAGATGCCTGTTGGATGCCCGGTCAGCCTTCGCCCGTCCGCAAGACACGCAATCCCCCTAAACTGTCCACGTTTGTGCCTTATCAGGAGAGGGGGAGCCTGGGACGCCTGGCTAATGGGAGCGTGAGGCTGGGAGGAGAGGAGAACAGGCCACGCCTCCCACCTTCCCGTAGTGCCTACTCCAGTAGTGACCACACCCCCAGTGACCACGCCCCACTGGAGGAGGTGCCTCTGAGAGTGACATCAGAGTTCCCGCCTACCAGCCCCCCCTCCAATCACACCTCGAAAAGAGAGATATACCTGTGAGATAACCATACGCACCATCTTTGATTGATGCACATCCGAAATTAGAGAGACATGGTTGCGAAAAGAGAACATCGAATTTGCGACAGGATATAAATTGGATAGTGGAAAAATACGCTATTGTCATAATGTCAGAGTAGATTTATTTTATTTATTTATTCATTCATTCATTCATTCATTCATTCATCTATTCATGGACACTTTCAACATGTTTTACTGTTACTTTAAACTTTTTATACTGTTTTTGCATACCATTACAAAAAACGATGCATACTTTTACGTGACTAACCGACTTTTAGCTTCACTAGCCTACAGAATGTTCATGGGTTCTTCTAGTAGATTACCAAGTGCTGTAGTTGACTGGAGATACTGCTGTAAAAGGGTCTTGAGCCACATACAGAGTGTCTTAACACTCTTAACTTGATCCTGTCCTCAGAGGAGAGCAGTCTTTATACATGTAAAACGCTGTAAATACATTTGTATGGTGAATATATGAATATTACTATCAGGCTCAAGTTGAAAAAATAGTAAAAAAAAAAAAAAAAAAGGGTCAAAAGTTACATCTAAATCAGCCTCAACACCTGAAGTGTGTCAGTACCACTGCTTTTGAAGGTCTGAACATTTGTAATGGCCATATGGGAACGTAAATAAACGTGAATAGCTGGAGTGGAGGGGATAGCGTCCTGATGGTGCTCCATGACCTTCGTTGTGTCCATGTAGGGCCCAGTTCCTCACCTGTTGTGCTGTATGTCCATATGCACGCTGCAGCATAGTGTATAGCTGTGTGTGGGTGTGCGTTCAGAGGGCGGGCAGTGGGATTAACATCGATTAACTCACTATGACAGACCTTAACATATGCCGGTGTGTGCGTTCATGCGTCAGGGGACCTACTGTCACGAAAAGTAACACATGTGGCTTTTGGCACATTAACACGCTATTCAACAGATGAGAATGTGCGTGCATACTTTTGTGTCATGTGGCAGAACTTGTGTTTTTTGGCACTGTGAATCTCTCCTGAACTCCCACGATGTAGTGCAAATGCTGCCTGGCACTCGCAAAGACGCCTACGGCTCACACAGCACAGCCTCAGTGAGGAGGAGACCACCTGACTCCCTTCAAATTATCAGTATGGTTTTGTTAAATTGACGGTGTGTGTTAAGTCCACAAACACACCTCGTCTGCATCAAATGAGTCCTTTTTTGCCACACTCATATTCACGGTCCTGTTTTCTTTGTTTACATAGTTTTTACAGTTTTAAATGAAATATTTGTGTCCTATTTAGACTTTGTTTGAAGAACAAATGTATTAATGCCTTAAAAACAGTTGTATATAACAATCACAATGGACAAATTAGACTGATAATCCTGTCTTGTCTTTCGCATGTCAATTGTGCATGTTTTTTTTCCACAATCAAAAAATGACAAATGTTACCTACGATCACATCACCATTCGCCATTTCCCTTTTTTCAGCCACCTTTCTTTTTTTCCATAATTGTTCTGTCCTCCATCAGTTGGGAATTTCTTCGGGTTAGTCTTTTCTTTGACACTGGCTATGTTTACATGCACAATTTTGGTTCAATGGACTGAATTCATTCCGATTGATGAATCTGAATGTAGTGTTTACATGAACGCTAAATAAAGTGTCGTCATGCGTCATTACGCTATTTCTGCGTCATTGCACATGCCCAGTCCTTTCAGTTTCGGGGTTCAATCCAATTGAGTGTTTACATGCACTCTCAATCTTATTAGAAAATGAATAAACCACCCCCTTCAATCCGATCGAAATTTAATTCCGATCGAGCTCAATCGGATCGATTAAGGTGTTTACATGAAGGTTTTTCAGTCCGATTGAGCCGTCAATCTGATTCCAAACGGATTATTTGGGTGCATGTAAACGTAGCCACTGTGCTGACTATCTAACCTGCTCTAAAGCTGTGTCTCCCTCCAAGTTTCAGAGAATCTCTGGGGGACCATTTTGACAATGACTATCTAGTGTGCTCAAGGACCATATATCTGATGGACATTATCATTACTATTGCATCGCCTGAATATCTCTACTTTTTCCACTCCTGCTGCAGCACAGTACCTGCCCAGATCCTGGCACTTTGGTGAGCGTGCTTTGTATTTGCAGGGGGGTTGACGATGGGCATTTCCTTAATTAGGGTGAGTAATGAGTGTGGTGCAGTTGGCATATGCGAACACTCCAGCCCCCAAAGGAAGCACAGATCACAGAAAAAGATCCCAGTCCAAACGCTTCAGTTGTTTAGCGAGTCGCATTTTTCACTGCACTTACCTCATCGCACCTCTCGCTGAATAATTAAGGCTGAAACGTATGGAAATTACTGGACGTAGCCATGATTAAATAAGGCGAATGATTATCCCGCCCTAAGGAAAGAAAGCACATTATGCTGTTTTCAAAGCCATTTAGTGACTCTGATAGGAAAAAAAATAATCCAACGAGAGCCAGCGTAATTAGCCTAGCTCGCTTCTCCTCCTCCGCGCTGCAGGCAGGCTTCACAGGCAAACGTGTGAGATCGCTGACCTGGACTTAACATGGCTAAAAGATAGAGATGACCACAAAACTCTACCACCACTTATAGGCTTTCATCTATTCAAACTCTGAGTGAAGCAGGTTTTGACCTTCCTCTACTCTGATGCCAGCCTGAGTCAGACAGTCTGAATTGCAGGTTTCGACTCCTCTGGCTTTATATCGGCTGTTTTATTCCTAGTAATTCTAAGGCTAGACTCCTAGAGTCCTTCGGCCCAAAATGCCAGAGGACAGATGAAGGAATGTCCACTTCTCGTGGTTGTTTTTTAAACTGGTGTTTAGATGTGTGCTCTTTCGCTGTTAGATGTCTGGATGTGATGAGACAACCGTAACGAACGAGGAAGTCTTTTCTTCGTCCTTAGAGCGAGACTTTTCTTCATAGATTAACGAAAACTGGTGTTTGTGGTAAACATCTCTTAAAAAGTGTTCTGTACATAGCTCTCCACATCCCTCGTGCGTGGTGTCAAGCAGGCGACGAGTTGAGCATGAATTCCAAAGATAATTGGTAGAAACCGTTTACTGTTATTGCTGAAATGTTAGTGCCGGTTCAGAAACCTTTTTTTGAGAACAAAAGCGACGTTCACTGCACAAAACTCATCTTCACCCTTCACCCCAAACTGAAGACAGCTGCCTTGAAAGTATGTCTTTTGCAGGAGAGTTCAAAACTTGTTATCCTTAATTGTTGGTTATATTTATATAGGACTAAAAATGCTTGTGATGATCTGTTTTTGTACAGTTTTATGTACATGCAAGTGAAGCTTTTTAAATCTTACAACAAAAGCCGATGGCATATAAAAATCGTAAAGTGTTTATTGAGATGTGCACATCTTGCCTTGGATGGATTGATCTTTTTTGCCGAGTCAGTGTGAATGTGGCCATCATATGCCTGCACCGTAGTCATTCACTGGCTCCTGTCACCGAGGGCTTTATCAGATTTTATGTTTATTGTGAACAGTGGATTGTCCGATCCGACTTGTTTGTTTGATTCCCATGTGTTTTGTTTTGTTCTGTTTCCGCATGTTGAAAACAAACCCTTGTAATAAGTCCTTGCAAAGTTTGTAATAAAATGAGTGAAGAAAAAAAATAATAAAAAAATACATTTGCTTGGTGAGTCATTGTTTAAGAATGAATCTAGGGACTGTGATCTCTCCATAAAGCTTTTTCATTAATAAAGCAAATTGATCTGACAAAGATATAAGACTCTTATTTTTTTCTCTCCCATTCTGGGTCTCTTTGCCTATGCAAACGGAGAAAGAGGAAAAGGTTACGGTTTCGCCAGACTGACAGGAACTTAATAGAACAGAATAGTGAATGTGAGATCTAGTCATGTGAAGCTCTCACTTCACAAAAGCTGTCCATCAATATTAATGATCAAAAAACACAAGACCCCGAATTTTCTCAGTCTCGGAAACCTAATTCTCTTCTCTACAAGGAGTTAAACCATTACACCCAAGACCTCCCAGTACTCTACAGCACAATAAAGACAAAGCCGTAAAGATGATAACGCTGAGATGAAAGACAATAAATCAATCCGGCTTTCATTTGGTGTGCTGTCTTTATAGATATGCCACAACATAATTCGCGCACCTCTGAAATGATAGCTTTCACAGATAAAAATAAATGGATGTGAGCCAGCAAACAAACGCTTTCAAAAGCGAGAGCCATAAACAAGTTCAAAAGAATATCAAACGTACAAGATGGAAAGTGAGGTAAATACTTGGAGCAAGTATGTGAGTAAACAGACGAATGTGAGAAATGCAGATTACGCTGTCAAGTGCATGAATAGGATAGTTTAGAAGGCCAAACTGCCCTCTAATGGTCATCAGGAGAACTACAACTCCTCAAAAAGGCGAAGGATTAGTGTTTAATACCTGATACTCAACAGTCAGGATTAATGAATCAGATAGCCTTCCTTTCTGCTGGTGCTCTTCAGTTTCTTGTTGACATCACCTACAGCGTACGCGTTCCCGAGGATGGCGGATGAAACGAGTGAAGCTGCATGAATAATAATTGAGATCAGGATGAAAGTGGTTTCTGGACCACATAGAAGCACATTTCGCAGACAGGGATGCTCGTAGCGACTTATTTAACCAAGGCTGCGATGGGAGGACCCACTGAGTTTTTTTCATTAATCTCCTTCTAATGGATAGGTTTTCGCTTCGCCTCACACTCTGCAGGCTGAGCTCTAAAAGGAGCCGTTTTGCTGGTGTTTTGTTTACGTGCGGCTGGGGCATTTGTTTCTTGTTGTGGAGGGAGCCTCAGCAGAGAGGGTCTTTCTTCAAGATGAAACTACCCCCTCGGCTACTGCCTACTGTTGATGTGCTGTTGCCATAGAAACCTGGCCCCTCTCTCTTTCTGTTCCTCACTCACCCACGCTCGTTCTTGCTCGCTTCGTTAAGCGCGGTGCTGCTGGCAATTAGAAGCAAAGCCAGCAGCGGGGACGGCTGCCTCTCAAATGCACTCTCCAATTAAACACTGTCAAATAATGGCATATCTCAAAACCGCTGCCTCCCACCGTCCCCTCCTATCACATGACACATTTGTGCCTCTAAAAGAAGGAAAGTTACAACCGCACCTAACAAGACACAGAGATCGATGTGTGCACGAATTCCAACCTTTTCCGGCAGTATACGTAATGATGCTATAGGCGGTGTGTTTTTCCTGTAGTCACAAGACATTAAAAACTTGATTATTCTTTCATTCAGCAGAAAATGCATGTAGCTGCAAGCCCTAAAAAGGTTTTCTCCACAGTATTGATTGCACATTTTTCAGGAAAGTGAGGTGTTTTACAGATCGTGGGCACTTAAGACTCATAGAAAATTGCTGAACTAAAGCCCTCTTCATATTCAGCTATTTGTACCGCTGTCCTACATATCGACTCTCATACACTATAGACGTAATTGGTGCATTAAAATCAATGGCGCAATTTAAACAGCATCATCAAAGGCTTATGTGCAAAGTCAATAAGCACACCAGAGATGGTTCGGAAACCCCAGGCACATGCAACATTGCACATGAAACACTCATTTTGCGTCATACTGTACATGCAATCACACACATGCATGTCTATTTTTGTTCACGCCAGCTAGGTACTGTATACAATCCTCTGCTGCCAATAGTGTCAATAAAAAGTCTCTTTGTCTCATTTAACACCCTATTACATCCCACCTGAACTCAATCTTCCAATCATCTATGATCCCGAAACAGCCTAGAGCCATCCATCAGCACTGACAAACGGACACAGCGACCATACACCACACCTCACAGTAGTGCCTCCTCACCTGTTCACTGGGCCTAAACGCCCCCTTTCCACAGTCGCTTAGGCCTCAGGAGGCTTCTCCTGTATGTTCAAGTGGAAAATCCCTTTTTGAATAACTACTTGTCCCTTTCACATTCGTTCACTTCCTCGTCTGTTGCATTCTGCTTGATAAAAATGGCCGATAGCTCATGACTGGCAGAGAGAGAGTTATAGTGTACGATAAGAGTCACATTTGTGGAGTAGTCCAACAGGAAGTACAACAGGAAGTCATATTTTATTGACCCGCGCTGTGTGTGTTTGTCGGGTTGTTAAAACGGGATTACTGAAATTGCAGAGACATGGCAGAGAGCTCAGAATCAATGGTGCCTTCAAGAGAGTGTAGCTCACACTTCCCTCCCCACCTGCTGAGCACCATCACACACCTAGAGGCTCGTCTGAATTCATCTTCTAATCCTGGAAACATGACACTTTAACATTAATCTAATTTACTGCAAGTCTCTGTCCAAATGGAATTAAAACAGCTTTTCAAACCATTGGCATACATGCATTCAACAATGTCTGAGTCACCTGCTGTATATACTTATATGTGAATATTTATATTCTGTACCTCAAGGTTTTAGATTTTTGTCTATATATGAGAAAACAGGTCTGTGTTTGAAAGTCACAGATGGGTCATCCCGTGTCAACTCAAGCAGAGGTCCACGGCTCAAATTTTTGATTTTGCTAATATTTTTCTGAAGAAATAAAAGATAAGAAAGATAAACATGTATAGTGATGAAAGCCAAAATATTAAATGTCATGGATGAATATTTACTGGATGTAACCCACTATTTTGTAGAGGGGGGTCAAAATGGCAATTTTCACCTGAGATTCAGAGCCAAATTACAGGGGGTTAAAAATGACTTGAAAGAAAGAAAGAAAGATGGCAGCATCATGATGTTATTTTTACACAGAGATTGGTAGGTCTATTAGTAAAATCTATTGACTTTAGCTATCTTTGTTGCATTATGTGCCAATAGTGACCTTTCAAAAATGGGGAAAGAACACTTTTCAAGTTTTTTCTCCAAAGTTTGCAGGCCTGTAACTCAAAAAGTATTAAAGATATCTTAATGCCCTTTTAGATAGTGGGTCTTAACAAACTTCCCTTTTGGCATCTTCATTTTTAAGGCCCTATATGGTTCCGTTCCAGAGATATGGAATTTCAATATGGCTCCACAAGTAAATAGTTAAATTGTACAAATTTTCAGTGGTCAAAAAACAAATGTGGGCCACTTTACATAAATATGATACTTTTTTCTTTGAAAGAGTAATGTCAGAAGAACAAATAATGTTGAAACTAGAAATGAATCTCATTTCCTTCTGTCAAAACAACTGTATTGAACATACCCGTCTGAGTGCCATAAGTATTCTTTTTCCAAAGTGTGTGTGCCTATAACTCAAGAAGTATTAAAGATATTGCAATATGATTTTAGATTCTAGTTCTTAATAAACTTTTCTTATGGATTCTTCATTTCCAAAGCCCTACATCATTCAGTCCCAGAGATATGGAGATCTCAATAAGGCTCCATATTTAGATTGAATAGTATTGTTGAATAATACCCATTTTCAGTGGTTGAAAACCACACTGAAACCTTCTTCACAATATCTTCTTTTGTGTTCATACAGGTTTTGAAACAACATGAGGATGACTCGAGGACATGAGGAATTGATATTAGAATAGCCCAGATACCCTGAAATCTTTTGGAAACCAGGTAATACACTCAAAGGGTCAAGGTTTGGCTGGTTAGCATGGCTCGCTAGCCTCTGCAGGTAGATGTTGTAATTACACCATGTGGCTGCATTTTTCTCCATTAAGCACCCTGGAAACTATCATGGAACTTTCAATCACCTCACAATGTAGCCAATATTAATTATTCCACTCCAGCTGATCATCGTGATTTACACCATCATGTATGTATGTAGTATGATGCTTGTTTTGTTCTCATATGTCTGGTTAACGTCTGAAAACCATGACATTCTGTATAAAAAGAACACCGTTCTATGCCAATAAACACATTTTTATTGTGTGGCAAAAATGGATTTTAATTATCCTGCCATTTAGACAGGTTAGCAAATGTGATAGCTGTTTTCTTTTAATGTTAATTGCATCACACATGTTGTGACACATCGCATTTAAGCATAGAAAAAAAAAAAAAAAAAAAGTTGTTCTTTGCTTACAGGCAGTGGTGTAGTGCAGGTATATACCCACTTCTTTATCAGTCGGCATTGCGTATACCCACTTCTAAATCCCCTCTGATGCGCTTCATTCAGTATCATTCAGTCTCCTGCATTAGCCAAATCATGACAGTCCAGCACATGAGTGGCTAATCCAATCGCATGTGAACAAATGCAAATAAAAACACTCAGTAATGCGGTCAGGACCGAGGCATAAACACGCTCACCCACTTCTCAAGGCACCACTACACCACTGCTTACAGGTGCTAGGCATAAACACGCTCACCCACTTCTCAAGGCACCACTACACCACTGCTTACAGGTGCTAATTAATATTAATGGATAAAAATTTACAGCTTGGCTTTTTTTTTTTTTTGCAAACTGTTTTTTTTTTTTTTTTTTTTTTTT
>NW_015647058.1:160513-180030 GCF_001515625.1 Sinocyclocheilus rhinocerous
CTGATTTTTTTTTTTTTTTTTCATTTATCTTACATCATTACCCTCCTCTATTTGTAGCTATTTTTGTGGAATATTTCTTTTTTTGTTTGTGATTCCTTTACAGTTTGTAATCTGAAGGATAAGGAAACAAACTCAAATATGAAGGATGCATCCTTTAATTTAAGAAATCATTTAGACAATACTTTGTGTTTGATTATACCTTTCAGCTCCAGTAACACGTTGTGTATTTCTCCATCTGTGACTCCTCGGTTACATCTACACTTGTGGGCAGCCGCTGTTTTTTTGTTTGTTTTTTTCAGCCCTATGGGAAAAGAGGTCCAGTCAGCCAACAGAAGCCTAAAAGGAAAGTAAGAGAAAATACAAACTTTCAAAATAAAAAGATTCAATATCGCAACAAGAAAATTCTCCCGTGAGAAACTCACTTAGCAACCTTAGACAAAGTGGATAGAAGCAGATGCTCAAGAGGTAGATAGTCATGGCAAGAAAATGGAGAGTAAGGAAAGATGGATCTTTTGTTGTAATCACAGGGGGTGCAATTAAACATCATGTGTACAGCTGCTCTGAACGATTTTATTGAAGGCCATACGGAGTTACTACAAAACACGCCGCTGCTAATGGTGGAGAGAAGCGCTTTATTTTGAAGAGAGATCAGTCGAGAGCCTAATCAGAGCTGTTTTTACATATTTATCTTGCGTGAGTAGGGCTGGATTATTTCGACGCCGTTTTGTGCAGCAACATTGTTTGCATCTATTTGAGAGGTTTGTCGGATGTTGTTATGCACCTAAATGAACCCTACAGGCACGGTGAGCTATAGTGCTTCCTCTGCCTCTAAGGGTGCAGAGGCGGCTCTCCTGCACTTGCTTGATGGCTTTGTAAAGACAGTCAAGGTACAGTTGGAAAACACGGCATTTTGTTGAGAAATGTTGTAGCTGCTGGGGAGAGCAGAACTGGCAGTTCCCAGAGAAGAAGAGACAGGCTACATGATGGAGTGGGGAAGGGGGCTCTCATTTAGAAGATGAATACTGACAGGCGGTCTCCCAGCGGAACTGCTCCTTCTGTCCAACGCGAAACCTAAAGGAGAAGCACTCCTGATTAAGCACACACCTGGGTGGCTGAGTGGCATCAGCTGATCTCAGCCGTGGGAGCCTCTGATCAACCCAACACACTCATTTTCTGCTCTTTCAATCCTTCTGTATCAAAGTATAATTGGCATGTTGTCGGTCTAAATCTGCGGTTATATCTTAGGTATTGGGGAACAGTCTCACCTGTTTGCCGACTGCTGAGGTTGGATGCACGTGATTAGGGAGAAAAACGAGTGCGTCTCGGTGGATAATGCAAAACGCTTTTGATTTACTCCACCAATGTAGCCTTGTTTTGTCTGTGAACCGCATATGTGTTTTTTTTTTTTGGTTCTCTGATCCGCCGCAACTCGATCGCATTAGGCATGTGCATCTTGACCTACAGTGAAAGAGAAATAAAATACATTATGGCTTTAATGACAGGCGCAGCCATTAATGACTGGCACTTCCCAGTGTTGTGTACCATCTACCTCGGATAAAAAAAAAAAAGTGCAGTCCTCCCTCTCGCTAAAGCTCTGATCTTGTAGTCTCATTAAAGCTCACAGTTTTTCCTTTTTCCCTTTCCCTTCTGAATAAAACTTTCTTCCTTTCGGAATCGATTCCCTTCTAATTAGAACCACCCTTTCTTTGCGTCCGTCATCTAATTAAAAGGCTCCCATTCACTTTTCTATATGTCGATCCACTTAGCAGCACATAAAAAAATCTCACTTTTTTCTCTGATCACAAATCGCTCCAGAAAGTTTCAGCCTCTACAACCCGAAGCTCTCCTCTGAAGACAATTCTTTCACCGTTCCTCTTCTCATGTCCGCAGTAAATTGGACTGAGAGTTGTTGGTAATTGAAGATCATTGTCTCCCTCCTCAGGCAGTGGGGCTTCGCCATAGCCCTAACAATACACCTCTCTCCCTCGGCATCCAGCCAATTTCAGCCCATCCACTTTGTTGCTTCCCCAGACTGGATCTTCTAAAGTCATGTGGAAATGGAGGTTCCATCTCGAACCCAGAGTGCAGAAACACTTTTTTCAGCTAGTTTTGTTCCACTGTCCTCAGAGCCGGACCCGTATCTCCCAGGAGAAGTATCTCTCCCAGTTCACTAACTTACAGACCTGACTTACTGTGTTTTCAGACAAGAACTACACACACCAGGCCTGGCTGTCCAATTACAATTGTGCCTCAAAACAACAACACATTGAATTCAAGATAATGGTGAGTCTCAAAGCCATTATTCGGTGCATGATGTGTTTTTGAAGAAATGGTTGAGGGACTTTGAATAGTCTCAGTAAAAAATAATAAAGCATATGTTTTGGGTGCCACATGCGGTCACATTTCTTCTCTTCCACTCTCCATAAATTTGTTCTTTTGTTGCCAGGAGACAGAAAGTCTTTTGTTCTGGGGAGGAAAATGGGGAAAGTAAGACTTGATAACCTCTCGGCTGAACTCTCAAAGGTTTCATGATGGAATGGAGAATATTCTCCAGAGGATGTGTTGACTTCATAAAGAGTTTTAAAGTGTGAAAATGAGCCCTTTTTTCTGAGCAACACTAATCATGTAATGTAAAAGTACTCTATTGTAGGAGAGAAGCAGGAAGTCAAATGCATTTTACATTTATTTCTTACACCAAAACTGACATGTTTCACTTTTATAATGAGTACTCCCTTCACACTTGACTAAACTTGTATTTCCTTTTTGTTCTTGTGAGATGGAAGACGCCAGCGGAGCTCTACTCTTTCTACTGTGAATGTGTCTGAAGTAGATCTGACGAGTGCGGTCAGGTTTCTCAGACATAGTCAGAAAATTTAAATGAATAAAGCAGCTACATCCAAAGTCAATTATTCCAGATCTGTTGTTTGTGTTGGTATAATTCTGTAAGAAAAAAAGCAGAGGTTGTGATAGAGAACAAGATAATACATGAGTAGCAATGGACCTTATTCAAGAGAGACACCATATTTCATTTTCGCAAATGAAAACGATACTGTGAGCAATAGATGTACGGTCTGCACAATGGGTTGTACTGTTGTGTCGATCTGGGTTGGACTTGCAGATTTTATTTGTAAAGCACACGTAATGTCTGATTAAAAAAGCATTTATACTGTAATTTTTTTTATTTATTTAAAAAAAAATGTTCTGTCTTTGTGCCAGTGTAAATACTCGAAAGTAGAAATCTGAACTACTGGCCCGAGCAAGCAAGTAGAAAAAAATCTTGATCTTTCAATTGGCGCCATCTGTGAAAAATACATGTGGTAAAAATCAGACATGACAGTACCTTGAGACAGTAAAACAGGATATGGCGTCCACCCTGAATAAGGCCATATTACTGAAAAGTTTCAGTTATGTAAGCCAGAAGTCTCTCTCACCTTATTTTTTTTCCTCAGAAGGTAGTGTAATCTCTCTTCATGGTGAGGTAACTTTAATGGCCTGTTGTGGTTTAGGCTGTTTTGTGGCGGCTATGGAGCGTTTACTCGCGAATTCTTTGCAGACGCGCGGGAAACGGGTGACAAATCGTTGCATTCCTTGCGTCAGTTGGGCGATAGGGCCACTCATGCAAAGCAATGTTTCCGGCTGCTTCAAATGAGATTCATATCATGAACGAACACTTTCTTACCTTACAGCGCAGAGAGAAAATGGTCCAGTGTTAACCCTGTCCCGGCGGCTTTATAAAGAGGTGATCTTGAGGAAAAAAAATCCCACTTAAGCTTCAGGTTTGGGGATGAAATGAATTCATCATTTTATAGGCCTGCATAAATGAAAGGCTTTCTGTTAGATAACCTGCTTCATCTATTTTCACCCATTAAATTCAAACCTAAAAATGAATTACGAACGGAGTCTATTACTCTCCATACTGCAAGTACAGAGCTTCAATCATCCAATGTCCAGATCATTTTAATATGTCCATAATTATTTTACAAAGTGTAGTTTTGAAAACGGAAATAAGCTAGATATAATGAAGCATTCTTATCTAGTAACCTGTTGCTAAAAAAAAAAGCTATGTTTAAGCATACATGAATCCAGGGCGGTCATCTAGGCGCCATATTTTACCAAGGCAATTTCAGTAATCAGGGACATAAAAACGATCTGACAACTAAGGTCTCAAATTTTAACTCAGTCTATCTTTACAATACGACACAATGTTTAAAATGCTTCTAAGATGAAACTATGGGATATCATTTGAAATAGAGCTGAAGAAACATCAGTCAATAACGTAACCTCAATAATTTCAACTAAAATGTGTTGCAACCATGTATGAATGAAAACATGTTTATAGGCTATCAAACAAAATTATTGGTCATTCAGTGTTTTTGGTGGAAAAAATACTAACAGTGAGGTCAAAGACTTAAAAACACACTAAAACTGACTTGTAAAACATTTTTTTTAATCTATTATCAACACCAACTTACAATAATCAAAGACGACTTATCTTAAATGTTTATCTTCCCTCAAGCAGACTGTCGTATAAAGTCAGCGTCTGCCGTACTATGCAAGGAAAGCTGATGGGCTCATGAAAATGAATCACGCTGACTGTGTACGTCCAAAGTGATTTGCTGAAATCAAATCGTGGACAGTGAAGGTGAGCACTAGCCAATAGGATTACTACTTACGCGTTAGGCCCGCCCACCATGGAAGCAACTAGCTGTCCGAAGCTTCTACAGTTATTTCCCTCACATGCGATTAAGTAAAGTAAACTTCTTAATTGCAATTCCTCAAAAAGTGAGAGGATCTGAGAAACATTATCCCTCACAATATGTCTGCAATCACATTGTCTCCGTTTCTGTCGGCCGTTTGGGCTCAAAACTAGCAATCGCGAATGAATCCTCCGATGGAGTCGGTTCTCTGATGAATCTTTACTGATTCAACAGGGGTAATGTAGTGTTTCGGAGAGCATCGGGGGGCGCTAGAAGCAATATTTTTGAAAGGGGGCGCTGAGGTGTTCTTGTTCTTGAATCCCGAATTTCTAAACAGTTTATTCAACGTTCATAAATATACCCTAAGTTACATTTCACGTGACTTTTTTTGCTCCTTGGGAAACTAATGATAATGATATTTCAAGTCCAGTCAAATCAAATATGTCATGAATGTCATGTGGCATTCAATGACATATTTTTAAAATTATATATGGGCTAATGAGGGGTGTAATATTTTGGTTGAAATATGCTTTTAAAATATATATTATAAATAAAATATAGCCTATACTCCACCAATCAAAAAAAGGTCATGTAAGATTTTTTAATGGTTTTGAAACAAATCTCTTCTGCTCAGTAAGGTTGCATTTATTTGATCAAAAAATACAGGAAAAACAGTAAATCTACCATTGCTTTCTATTTGAATATATTTTTAAATGTGTTTTCCTCTCATGCTAAAGCTCCGTTACTCCAGCTTTCAGTGTCACATGATCCTTCAGAACTCATGCTGATTGTTGCTCAAGAAACATTTCTTATTATTATTCTCGCTGGCACACCACACTGACAAAAAAAGCAAGATTTGAATTTGAATGGACTATCACAAAGATATAAATCAGGACAGCACTAAAATAGTAACTGTTTTGAAAATGAGGAGCATATGTTTCCCATTTTTCTGCTTAGTTTTCTTTGAAGTATATTTGTAAGCAAACTTTGAAATATTCTTACAAAATCATGAAATATAGTAAAGGAGGGTTTACATTTCTTCCATCTGCATGTGTAAATGTGGTATTTACCCACCAAAATAATGTCAGAAACAAAGGAATTTCAATATATTCTCAAAAAACAGGGTATTTTCTAAAACTAAGGGATAAATATTATTATTTTTCAGTGAAAGCTAATTGAAAACATGCCCTTGTGGATATATTCTAAACAGGAATTTTCATCAAGTCTCTTTAAATTTGGGGCAACAAGGTATATCAGATCTCAACATCACCAAAACTGTAGCAATGCAAATCACCAACATGCTTAAAAACTCTGTAAATTTATGTTATTACTCTTATTTTCAAATAATTTACTGTAAAAAGTACTTCACTGTTTTGTTGTGTTTTTTGTTTTTCAATTGAATGGATCCTTGAATTAAAGTAATTTCTTAAAAAACTTAAAGACCCTATACATTTGAATGGTACTGTAAATATAATAACAGTCCTCATTATAAACACAAAATAATAATCAACTTTAATGTGTTTTCCTGTATACCTGTATAATATACCTGTACATACAACTGTCTAAAAGTTTATATATAAACTTTTGAGCGGTTCCATGCTTTCTAACATGGTATACAGTGGTTTGGCGTGTGAGAAATATGTGAATATGCCAACCAACGAATTTTAAATTGAATTGGAGGAGCTTTTCTATTTGACATGGCATGAAAGCAGCACGATTCTTAAACTTAGCGTGACTCAGTTATTTCCAATCTGAGACCCACAATTGGAAAATTGCTGCTTTATAACACAGAGAACAAAAGAGTACCAGGTTAAGTGGAAATTTACAGCTCATTGAAACAAGTACATCCTATCATTCAGCACTGAAGGAAAAAGCTATGCTAGGCATCTTTTAACAACTTACATTTGACCGATTCATCAGAGAACCGACTCCATCGAGGGATTCGTTTGCGAATCAGGTAAAACATTTTCCAACCATAGTGTAAATTTTATTTAACCTGTAATATCTGTAATATCAATATGATATGATATGGATCATGTGACACTGAAGACTGTAGTAATGACTGATGAAAATGCAACTTTGCATCACAGAAATAAATTATATTTTAAAGTATATTAAAATAGAAAACCATTATTTTAAATGGTAATAATATTTTACAATATTACAGTTTTTTTCTGTATTTTTGGTCAAATAAATGCAACCATGATGAACAGAAGGGACTTCTTTAAAACACATTAAAAAATCTTACTGATCCCAAACCAAATATATATATATATTTTTTTTTTTGTCAGTTGTGTTTCAATAGCTATGCCAATTTTGACAATTTTTTTGAAATTATGACATTTTTAAAAAGAGATATTTGAGTTCATATGAAAATCTGTGATTTTTGTATCTTGGCAAATCTGAACACAGTTTTTGATGTTGTTGAGGATTATTTTTTTCTCTCTCTCCCTCTCTATGAAAACACATCAGAGACATGTCAGCAAAAGTCTCCATTTGCTCTCTATTTAATGTGTAACTGTCTAGGAGAAACCATTGAGATATACAGACGGATCTCACAGGCCTCACACAGAGCCGCCGTAGACTCTTCTCCCAAGTCTGCCCCCTCCTCTGCTTCCACTCATTTGTACATGATTATTTGCTAAGGGCTAGATTCATCCCACCCCCTCCCTGTGGTTTACACCAGAGATAATTGGAGGAAAACTCTGCACAGATCAGCCTATGTGGATCTAATTGTCCACTCACCCTGGACTGTGCTCTTTGCCTCAGAGAAACCTGCACAAAAACAGTGGCCTGTCGGCAGTAATTCAACATAATATATGATGATCGTTTGTGCTAGTTTAAATTAATACCTTTGCTTCTCAAATTGAAGATTTCATTTGACCTATTCCCCCTCTTTCCCATTGGTCATCTTTGTTTCTCTCCGCTAGCTATAAACACGAAAGCGAGAGGCCATTTGTCTACGTTCTGCACACCCTGCCCTGTCTGTTCTCATAGGCAAAGTCACAAAGGAAGGAAAGAAAATACCAAGTGAAGCTCCAGGTTTGAAAACGAGAAATGAGGTCGTAAAACAAGTCACCGTCATCCTTGCCGCATTATCTGACAGCGCCGGCAAAAAAAGCTTAATTTCACGTTGAGCATGTTTGTGTTTTTGCGGGGCGCTGCTGTTATTCGCTGAAGGCATGAGACGAGAGCAGAGATCTGGAAATAAACCAAGCAGGACGTCATCTGTCACAGAATGCCGGCAAGGTGACAGACAGCCACCCGTGGCACTTTATTAGTAGTTATGAAAATTATAGCTGTGCTTCAAACAAACGGGGCATAATTCATGTCAAACTGCTCCCTACATGTTAAAAAATCATAATTTATAGATGGAGAACTGTATACTGATTGTTGAGGAAGATGCTCTGTTTTGACAATCAGCAAATTGTATGGTAGAAAGACCTTTTTCTTTTTTGCTTTTAAGGCAGTTGTGAAATCCTGAGCCTCATGTTGGACATCAGTCTTTATTCGATGGTGAAACCATGAAGCACTTGTGGGCTTTTGATGTATGGATGCACTGACCGCCTTCGTGGTTCATTTGCGTTGGTGGCCTACAGACTGATAGCATTCAGTTTTTGTTGTTGTTTAAAGGTGCTGTATGTCATTTTTTGACTGTACTAAAGATAAATAATATACCATAATATGTTTGCAGACATTTAGGAAATATGCTAAGATTACATAATCATTTCTCTGAAAAAAAACTATGTTTCAGAGTTTTGGTCTGTGTGATTCCGCCCACTGCCAATTTACACAATAGTAGTTTGACAACCCTGGTTGCCAGTTGGTGGATAACACAGTTCATTGCAGCCATGGAAGCCAGCAAACAAACTGCATCAGAAATCGCAGATTCAACCGACCTAAAAAGCCTCGGTATCCATCTAAAAATCTCTGTGACCAGAGCCATATTAAAACACAAATAAATCAGCTTACACTGTAAAGGTCATCACTGTTAATTGCGCTCGGTCCTGTTGCGTGTCCTCAATCTGGCAACCCGCGTAAGCGTCGAGTCTTGAGGAGGAGAGGTTGGGAGAAACTACTTTCTCCAATATTTTTAATTTGTACTGCAGTACCCATTTAATCAAAGTTACAGTGAGACGCTTACAATGGAAGTAAATGGGGACATTTTTGGAGGATTTAAAAGCAAGAATGTGAATTTTATAAAAACTTACAATGAATTTTCTGTTAAAATCGTGTATTATTTGAGCTCAAAAGCTGTCTAACTTAATAACTTTTATAGCCTTTTTAGGGTTTCAGGATTTGTGTTGTTGCATTGTCATTTTTTCATGCATTGTCATGACTTTTGAAACAGAGTATTTTAACATTTATGGATTGCCTTCATTCACTTCTATTGTAAGTTTGCCTTTTTTTAAAGTAAGGGAGATACAAATGGAAATGTAATTAATTAATCAGCATTATACCACAAATACTGTCAATTGAGCTTAATTTAGGGGAGAAAAAGGAGTAAAAGACAGCAGGCAGAGCAATTGTCTCTCAAAGTTTATGGCTTATGATGGATCATACTGTATCCTTGAAACACCATCATTGGGATATATTCTAGTTGGAGACCATCTTGAATCCGGTTTGCTGTGAGAGCTGAATCCGATGCTTAAATTTGCTCACTGTGTGGTGGGTCGATCAACATTTAGATCCAGCAAGTTCATTTTATACCGGCGGTGATTGTGTGAAAGTTCTCAATGCTGTGTAATGTGACTGTATGGGGTGTTGGCAGACCATTCTGTAATGTGATTGTGTATGCAGTGTGGAGCCATTTAATGCGGGACTGCGTGCATTCGCTGGGCCGCAGCTAGTAAAGAGATGTTGCAGTGGGGAAGTCCTGCAGCACCATAATGTATTTACTCTGTAATTTGTGTCTCAGTGAGAGGCCATATATCCTGTTTAAGAGTGACACCTCCCCTCCCTGTGGCCCACTGTATCCCTGCCGCTCTGACGGAGACCTCAACTCGCTGTGCTGATGGATGAGCACGTCAAAGCCACTTCTGCTGCAACACACACACACACTTCTGTATGCAGCAAAGCATTCGGACAAACAAACTCAAATGTGCACAAATACATGTATCTGAAATCAAATTATTACTATTATTTTTTAATGATTATGATAATGAATACACTATTATTATGACACTGTTTTATCATGTTTTAATTTTTTTAAGTAAAATTAATTTTGAGATGTTTTTGTAAAGAGATTAAAGTAGTTTGACATTTTTTATTATTATTTCTTAAAAAAAGATACAAAAAAATACTTCACTACGTGTTATTATTAATATTGAATATAAATATCAGGGAAGCAGTTTTGTACTTAAATAATATAGCCTAAACAATAACAATAAAACAATAAAATAAGATTAATAATAAAAATAACAATTATTATTATTATTATTATTATTAAGCTTCATGCCATTCATGTTATTAATACACATTTAATATTGTTTTTATTATTAATTTAAATAGTAGTTTGACGATCTTTGATTATTTTTTTAATCTTTTAATATTATTTCTTAGGAAAAAGTTGCAAAACTGCTTCACTACTTATTAATATTCATTAGTAATAATAATAACAACAACTACATTTATATTTCTTTTATATTACTTTTTCTTGATGGTTACAACCAGCCATTAAATTGTTGAGAATATTGTAAATGTTTTAAATGTGTTTACAAACTATTAAAAACCAACATTAATATGAGAACATTAATAAGAGCTTGGCACTAGATTTAAAAGATTTTCCCCCTTTTTTTTGTCTTTTTCACTGCGGACACTCGTTTGCTTATGCACCTATATACATGTGTACACAAATAAATACATTCACATAAACTACTCATTGCTGCTACTTAAGCATCTCTGCATGTAAATGTTGTTTATTGTGCTCATGGCAGTGTGTCAAGCACATGTTGCATGTATTGAAGAGCCCAGCAGGCCCTCTGTCACCATGGTAACAGATGTGCATGACTGAAAGGTTTCTTCTCACCGCTTATAAGACATGTTTAGATAATATGAGTTTGAAGCTTCTTTTCCCACTTCTATAGTTCAGTGTTTCTGGACATTTTAGATGTTGTGTTATTCAGGTAATCGAGGCGCTTCCGCTAATGAGAGGAATCAGGTGTTAGATAAAAGAGAGATCCAACATGTGCAGTGTTGGTGTTCCTCCAAGAGCAGGTTGGAAAACACTATTCCAGTTTATAGAACCTTCCTATGATAATTTCAGAGATTGTTGGCTAAATTTGCTGAATTTTTTGGATAGTTCTCATGATTATATAAATATTTTGGATGAAAAAGAGAGATGAATATAAAAAGAATACTTATTGGTTTGCCAGTGTGCTTCATGTTCTCATAGCATTGGCCTGTATTTGGACACTTAAGTCTTATGTAAAATTCATGAATTTCATTATATAAGTTAACAAAATGTTAAACCAAATGGCATCTGCAAACAAATGAAACAAATGAACATTTCTGGGCCATTTTTGCAATTACTTTAACCAGCTGGTCCCAGATCACATTAACTGACATGTTTGGCAACCAGAAGAAAAAAAAACATAACTATTTATTATTTTAAACTTTATATCACAATTACCTTTTTTTAGTTTTTACACATAGCTGAAATAGGCTTCCACATACTTGTCATTTCAAACCCAACAAACTGCCCAAAAAAATTAAGGGAACACTTAAATCACACATTAGATCTCGATGAACAAAATATTCCAGTTGAAAATCTTCACTTATATACATTGTGTAATTCACTGAGAACAAAATGATGTGGTGTGAAATGGTCAATGAAAACCAAAATCATCAACCCACTAAGGGCTGGTTTCAAAATCATCCCCCCCCCAAAAAAACAAAAAAAAACATTGAAATTACAGGCTGATCCAACTTGAATGAATTTCATCACAGCAACTCATAATGTAAGTCAGTAGTGTGTATGGCCCCCACATGTCTGTGTGCACTCCCGACAATGTCTAGGCATGCTCATAATGAGATAGCGGATGGTGTCCTGGGAATCTCCTCCCAGACCTGGATCAGGGTATCAGTGAGCTCCTGGACCGTCTGTGGTGCTACTTGGTGGCTTCAAATGCTCCGATACATAACGTCCCAGAGGTTCTCAATTGGATTCAGGTCTGGAGAACATGAGGGCCAGTCAGTGTCATCAATGCCTTCATTATCCAGAAACTGCCTATGCGCTCTGACCAAATGAGGCCGGGCTTTATCATGCACCAGTCTGTGCAACCCCCAAATGATATTCCTCCCCAAACCATCACTGACCCACTGCTAAACCGGTCATTCTGGATGATGTAATGATTAAGTGTTCCCTTAATTTTTTTTGAGCAGCGTAATTTCATCAGTAGTTTTTCTTGTCTTATCTTTCTTTAAAATGAATACCTCTTGGTTTGATATTTCGTTATATAATGCAGTGACATTCATGCATTTTTAAGTGCGGCTTAAGCATCCAGATACTTTTTAGGGCCACTGTACTTCTAAATAATTCATGTGCCTACAGCAAGTTTACGTTGCTGAAGATCCTCAACCATCACAGTTCTCTCGATTGAATAAAACTACCGAGCTGAACTAATGAATCTGCAAAAACAAAGGGCTTCCATCGTTCACCAATTAAAGAAGTGCATGACTCTGCAAGTGCAAATGTCACTCTCAGATAGCAACTTATCATCACGCTAAAATTCAGCACGCCTGTTCCTGTACATGATTCGTTCTTGTAGGTCAAGAGTTCCTGGTAATTGAAGTGCCAAAAAGATGGAGGTGGCAGCTCCCACCGGAGGAGAGAAGACTCTCGGGGGCCCTTTTACCTCTAGACTATCCTTTGTGGGGTACAAGAAAAGGAACATATATAAGCTGCAAGTGTAAAACAGCAAGTGAGAAGTGGATCTGTCCAGATCTTCAGACAGCAATGGCTCATCTTTTGGTGCACAACATCTCCTTATGCAGTCACAACCTGCTGCCGGGGACAGCGAGCAAGAAGTGCTTCTGTTAATATGCGGTAGAATAAGCACATACGGTGTCTCTTTTTGAAAAGGAAATCGATGAGTCCTGCTAACACATGTCTCCAGTGGAAAGTGGGACAGTTGCGCTGACTCAAGATTGATCACATGATGGACATAGAGGTCCATCAGCTGAGCTGGGTTTGTGTGTGTGTTTAAATGCATACTTTTTTGCACCACTGAGGAAAAGCAGAAATAAGTCTGCAAATTCCCTCCTGTCCATAATCAAGTCTGGGTCAGCACTGATAACATATTTAAAGATCCTTTATTTATGACCACAGTGACAGAGCTGTAATGGGTCAATGCTGATAAGACCTAAATGGACATGAAGACCTACATTATAAATGTCTAAGCACAGTGCTAAAAGGCCCTCTTTAAAACAACTCCAAACTCTCCCAACCTTATTTAATTAAAATGGCCAGCCGATAAAAATGCTTACACACTATTTCAGTCACTTAGAGCTCATGAAATATTTCCCAGTGTGCACTGAGGCACAGACGGAACGAGAGTGATGGCAAACTTACGGGCAGCCAGTGCTCGCACATCAGACAGTTTGTCACAGGACAAGTCTCTGCACACAAAAATGCTCTTGACTGGAAGTTGAGAGCACAAATTCACTATTCTTTTAGTAGAGGAAAAAAGTAAAGGTCTGTCTGTGCCAGAGAACTTGAAGTAGTACATTTCTTTCAGAATGTATTTTTTTTCCTTGCCACAGTTGCCCTTGGTTTGCTCACTGGGGAATTTGTAAGGTCCTATTTTCAGTAAAGGTTCTTTGAAACAAAATGCATTGTGAAAAGCACTATACAAATAAAACTTGACTTTACTGGACTTCTTTTCAGTGACTGACTAACTGACTGTCAGTCCTGGCCTATTTGCAATTTCTCAGGAACAAGTAAGTTTTGTTTGGCCAGTGAACCTACAGCAATAGTTATGAAACTGTATTATTGCTTGTCCCAAACCTGCATGATTATTTCTTCACTGGAACACAAAAAGTTAATTCAAAAAATATATATATATATGACACAAAACTATAGTATGACTTGGAATATAATGCATGAGTCATTTGGTTTGTTTTATTTATTCTTTTATGCTTTTGTGCCTTTTTTTTCAATTTGAAAGGTCCAGTCACTATTCATTGTAATTGGATGAAAAAAAATCGACAAGGATAAAATTTAAAATGTGTCATTTTGTGTTGCACGGAAAAAAGTAAGTTATACAGGTTTGGAATAACATGAGGATAATTAAATAATCACAGAATTTTCTTTTTTGGCTGAACTAATCCTTGTCTTGTAATGCCTTCAACTGGTCTATCAATCAACTATATTTTCATTGATCCATCCAACTAACCAGCCCATCAATCCATCCATCAGAAAAGCTATTGTCTCAATGTCAGAGCTTCACAGAGAGAGTAAATCAATAGTCTCTGAATCAGTATCAGTATCTGGAATGAACCATTGAGAGCAATTAACTGAACATATTGTTTATACATCGACTAGTTGATGTTGAAGACAGTATATTCAAATATATGTTGTTGACGGTTTGTGTATATTTAAATTAAAGGTGTGTTCAGTAGTTGTTTAGCTAGCGTTAGCATCACTGTTCTTTGTGTAATTTTATTTCATAATGCGTAAAATTCGGACCAAACTATTGATTGCACCTGTGTTTGCCATGGTCTTTACTGCTGTACAGTGATTTCACTATTGTAGAGGTGAAGTCAAAATAATACAGTATCTCTCTGCACACAGAATAGAGAAAGTCACAATGTTACTCAACATATTGCAACTCAAGTGCAGCAAATGAAAGACATTTTTCTTTGCTTGTACATCAGTCAATTGTTGATCCACACACACACACACACAAACAACTCAGTTAACAAAGGTGTTTTGACAGCAATACATCTTTTTTCTCTAGATGCTAAGGAGGCCGTTACAATATGTTGTGTGGGACCTATTAATATATGCAGTGCAAACAAACATTTCAAAATTGTCTCCTAGTGACTTATGTTTGACAGGGTCAAATTAATGAGCTGTTTGTGTCAAATAGTTTCATCATTTTGGAATAGCTGCCTAATGAATGCAAACTGCACTAATACTGTGGAGATACTGACGGTGCATGATGAGCGTGTACATAAGAAATCTTAATGCGATTTAGAAACAAGCATGATAAAGCTTCATCATTTGCACTTGGCTTCTGCTTGTGTTTTCTGACGCCTTATGAACAGTTTGCCTTCAAAAAAAGATACTACACACCCTAACATTCATGAGAGGCCTTATCCGAAATATTGCTGAGGTTTCAATTTGGGTCATCAGAGCCACTTTTGAAAGCAATTGTCTGCATTCATATTTAATGACTTTTATAAATATTCATTAATTATGGATGCTTTTCTGAGTCTGTCCCCAGGATGACATAAGAGAGGGGTGTGATAGAAAGATGGGGCTTTAATGGATTTCCTGCATCCGGTAAGTATCAGCTGTTTTTATCCAACAAATATACATATAATGGCTTAAGCTGATTGTGATTTGTATTATTTGTGATATTTTAAATAAAAGACGGACCTCTGTTGGGTGCAATTGCCAAATGAATTATGATGGATATTTAAAATACAAAGCAATTCATTTGACGGCACTCCAAGCTACTCCATTCTGGGTATAATTTGCATTAAATGTTAATGGGGTGAAACAATAAAGTTTTTTTTAAATTATTTATTAGTGTCCAGAAAGGTGAACTAACTGCCCCCCAGGGGCAAATGGCACTCTGTTAACTAAGTTCTGTGAAATTAACCTGAATCCGTCATGGTTGTGTTCATAAAAACAGAGAACCTGAACCCATAAAATTGCAATTTCATGCATCGCTCCTGTTAATCTCATTCATTCTCCTTCATCTTTTCTCCTTGAACTAGAATCACGATCAAGCTCCTCTATGCCATGGTTCCTCTTACACACCTCATTTGATTTCTCTGTCTTTTTATCTTTCTGTCTCCCGCTGCCTGTCTGTTCCTGGCAGGTAGGAGTTGTGTGTTGTCTGACATCCCGGGCGCTGTGATGGCTTTGGTCAGCAGTTTTAAAGAGTAATGACTGCAGTGGTCGCCAGACTGTTGCTGTGGGGTGTCACCGGCAGTACCGTTTAATGTATCCTGTTTGCTCTATTACAGTCTGCCAATCCAATGAGCTCCTGCAGCCCTGGACCTTTACAGATGATGCAGAGACAGACCCGAGAGTTACGTTTAGCCTCGCGGAAACACTCATGGCAAAGGCTCTAAAACGAATGCGGTGAAGGAATGGCCTGACTGAAGACTCGTTGCAGAATCCTTGCCTTTATTTTTGCTCATTCCTTGTTCCTCTGTTAAAATCAATTCAGTCACTAAACTAAAAGGAAAGAATGTTGATTATTATGCAATATTTTTAATGGAATAGTGCAGTGTTTAATATAAATCATTTATCCATGTGCATAATTATCTTTTTAGAATTTGTATGCCCTCATAATGCTTCATCAAAAACATTATTTTCTGACGGGACGATAATCAGGAGAATAATTGCTTCTCTCTCTCACTTAAGATCACAGCAGTTAGCAAAATACAATGATCCATTCAATTCCCAATGGACAAAATCAAGTCGCACCCTACATTTTTCCTCATTCAAGAAGTCTTTTCACTCGGATATGCATTACAATATGGAAGAAAAGACGATTGCAACTTCCTTTTAATGCTGACTTACCTAATACAAATAAGCTGTATGTAGGCTGGTACAGTTAATGTTGATGAATCAAAATAATGTGGGTTATAAACTCAGGCAGGAGTCTATCACTTGATTTGCTACTTTGATGAAATATGCAGTGAAAACATTAAGACCACTTTGCCAATAATGCAAAATAAGCCTTGCCAACTTGTAAAGCATTCAAGCTAGTGAGTGCGAGGGAGCTTATTAGATCGTCAGCGGAAGTAATGGATGTCATTTGCAAATGCATACACTTCCAGTAGGATTGTATGAAAGACAGGACAAATCTGATTACGGAGCAAAATGCCTGTTGTGTGGAAAAGATTGTTTACATTTGAAATCAGTTAAACTGAGAAGGGACTCCGGCTTACTGATCCCACAGTATACAGCTGGTATAAAGCCTCAGTCTGTTTTCTGGAACATTCTGTTTGGTGGCTTTTTTAATTAACTGGGGGTGAAGATTGCGTCTGATTCTCTGACGAGTGAATCACACGGAATTCAAACACAGCACTAAGCTGCAGAAACAATGAGCTACATTTATAGCATCTCCCCACTCTGAAGAAGAATAGACAGGATGACCAGAGACAGGAGCGCATACTAATCTATCCAGCTGGCATTTCCTGTCAATATTTACAGCGTAGCAGCCATCAGCTTGGCATCCCCATTTGTACGCATTGGATTTGTACGCATCAACAATCTATGATTTCTATTTCTATGGCAGACATTTATCATTTAATTACCAGCAACAGGTTGGAGGTAGAGGAGTTGAGCACGGTGAAACTTGCTCCCGGCGAGGCTGGCGTTACAGAACTGCTGCAAAGCTCAAGAGCTCCCCCACATGCTGCCTGCAGAGCCGGAATAATACTCCCTTCAGTCATCTGCAGTTATTGCTCAAGCAATCGTGCCGTATTGAACTGATTTCAGAACAGTAAAGCATAGATGTGTGGCAAGAAATAATGCAGGCACAAATTATCCCCCAGAGTGCCATGAGAAAGCGGGGCGGCTAGTCTGCGATGACGTCCAGGGGGACAGACTGCACAGAGAGGCGGTCGCAGAGTGAGCCTGCTGTTTTCCCACATGACGCGCAGTTCTTCAGAAGCTGAGGAGATCCAACGGTTGGTTATTGAATAACAGCAACACTCTGCCACAAACACATATTTTATTGAAAGTTTGTTGGTGGATGGGGGAGAAGAGCAAATCCTCTTTTGTTCTTATAAACTGAGTGGAAGATTCACCCCGGAGGTGACTTGTCATACGATATGTGTAGTCATT
Organism: Sinocyclocheilus rhinocerous; assembly: GCF_001515625.1. Lineage (NCBI taxonomy): Eukaryota > Metazoa > Chordata > Actinopteri > Cypriniformes > Cyprinidae > Sinocyclocheilus > Sinocyclocheilus rhinocerous. The sequence goes on from NW_015647058.1 coordinate 178,244, forward strand.
GTTTCAAAGTGCAGCTTCTTTCCTCTAGGGCGACAGCACTGTGGGACACGGCTTCTGTCATTTTTCATAATAAATATACATGAGTTTATTCATTTTCTTCCAAAGCGGGGAAATATGAACTTGGACGCCTGTAGAAACGGAGACGATCTCGTTATTGCTGGTGACAAATGTAATTTTATTTTCCACTCAAGTCTCTATCATGCTTCAATCCCTGTTGGCTAGAATATTGTCCATAATGATCCTTAATCTCATCATTCTTTATAAATTCTCTCTGCCTATCCGTGGGTGCCGCTGGCCCGAGGATTGCCAGTTCAATTCACAGAGCTGACAGAGTGTAAATCAGCCAAGATCATCACATTCTGTCTATGTCCTCCTGATCCTTTTCTTTACCAGTCTAATCGTGGATTCGGTTGTTTAAGTTTAGCAAGGATATAAAAGTTTAGAGCACCGTAATAAAAAAGGTCATAAATGTGACAAAAACTACAAATGTTTGTCATTAGTTTAATGTTCTAGTAGTTTATTAGTTTCAGTAGTTTAATAGTTATTTGGTATCTGCTTTTGTAAGATATAATTTCATCAGAGAGTGTTTCCTGCATGCAACAATGAACACAGAGCGAGCTGTGACATCCAAACCACAAATAAATTACTCTTAACTGTTTTTCTTTTTCTTTTCTTTTTTTCCATGGGTCACTCAAAAAGGTTTAAAAAAATCTGACTCAGTGTCAGTCAGTAAATCATTCAGAGTTACTGAGTTCACAACTGACTAAACAAAACAATATACTTTAGTAACACTTACATCACCCTTATTACTGACTGATTGTTCATATGTCAGTGCATAATTAAAGATACATATTCACAATAGTTTTTATTATTGTAATCAATAAATGATAGTATCATAAAAACATGTAAAGAGAAACATTTTTTTTCAATCAGATGACTAAAGTGTAAGCATTAAAGTGAAACTTATGCTAAATAGTGTTTCCTACTACAGTATATATATATATAGAGAGAGAGAGGCGGACAGTAACTAAGTACATTTACTTGAGTATTGTACTTAAGTACACTTTTTGAGTATCGGTACTTTACTTGAGTATTATATTTTCTGGGAACTTATGACTTTAACTTCACTACATTTGAAAGACAAATATTGATTGTTTTGCTCCACTACATTTCTATCAAGGTCCTCTCAGTAGGTGTAATGTATTGTAAGTTGCTTCAGAGGTATTGCAAGTATTACGTACAACAATAAAAAATATGTGCATTGACATAAAAAAGGAAATTTACTTTTGGTACTTAAGTACTTTTAAAAGCAAGTACTTCTGTACTTTTACTTAAGTAAAAATCTGTCTTTACAACTTTTACTTGTAATGGAGTAATATTTGACCAGCAGTATCTGTACTTTCACTCAAGTAATGGAGTTGAGTACTTTGTCCGCCTCTGTATATATATATACATAGCCGATCCCCCCTATACGCAAAATACACAGGCTGCGTAGGGCCCCCGAAACACCAGGGGGCCCCCTTGCTCTCAAAGATGATTTCATTTTAGTTTCGTTTTTGAATTTGGCCAGCAGTTATGAAAACTGAATGAATGATAATTTCTTTTAATGCGGTGTGCTGGCGCTCTTTCAACATAAAAATCAGTCAAATCATGTAATGTGAATGTCGTACAGTCTTGCTCGAGACTAAAAAAACGAGTTGAAAGCGTAATGAGCCGCGGAAGAGACACTGTTTCTCAAGCGCTTTCCATGAGTGCGATTCGAGACGGAGTGAAACACGGACAAATGC
>NW_015647058.1:180064-184518 GCF_001515625.1 Sinocyclocheilus rhinocerous
TATATATATATAGGTCTATATATGGTTCCCTAAAGGTTTTTTTTGTTTTTGTTCTGAAGCCATGTGAACACTTACTAAAGCAAATGTTTTAAAATTACATGTTGCTTACAATGAAACCAGGGCAAGCGACGTGAATAAATGTTCTTGCAGTGACTGATTTAGAAGCAACAGATTGCTGTGCAAGGTGACGCTGGTCACCGTGACCCTCTGATTTGCTTTCAATGGCGACCATTAAGAGTGAAGTGTGCGGGTGCGATTCTTTTGAAATTACATATTAGCAGCACAGAGAGCAATTATAAGCTGTAGCCTTCAGCCTTGCTTCATTCATTATACATCCATGGCTGGCCGTTTACACCACGCTTTCCAGTCCCCACCACATGCAGCCTCCACCAGAGAGAGGGAACCAAAGGGAGATGCTAGAGTCGGCTGCTATTAACAGAATTAACTCCAGCTGGGAGCACCGCCCTGGGAGAACACACCAATTCCATTATCTCAGCTGGACCCGAGCCACTCCTTTCCTCTTGATCACCCAGTAACGCCACACCACACCACAGCCAAAGTGCTCAGAGCTGCTCACTGCTCTCGGGCCAGTTCCCGCTGGACCAGCACTCTGCATGTTTGAACTCTCTAGCACTCGCTGAACAGCAGCATAACTAAAGCATTTGCACTTGAAATATTCATCTGGCCCTCACAAACTCACGCCGCACAACCACATTTCAATCTTTCCTCAAGAATGTGCTTTTTATGTTTCCATACTTTTTATGCAGCTATTTTTGCCCCAGTTCAAATGATTCATCTTGGGGCTTTTTTTCCAGAGTTTTGTTGAACTTTGTTGAACTGAAGACTTTTGTAAGTTATCTTTGGTTTATTCCAACAATGAGTGAGCGAGCGAGCGAGCAACAGTGAGATAGATAGATAGATAGATAGAAAACTGATGGATAGATAGATAGATATATAGATAGATATATAGAAGGATAGATAGATAGACAGATAGATAGATAGATAGATAGATAGAAAATGGATGGATGGATGGATGGATGGATGGACAGTTTAGAAAGATAGATAGATGGATAGACAGACACAGTAAAATGGATGGATGGATAGGCAGACAGATTTTTTGGAGAGACAGAAATGCAGGTAAGAGACAGGTATATACACAGACAGGTAGATGGATGTATGGAAAGAGTGACAGCAGGTAAGATACATAGAGAGATGTACTGGTAGACAGAAAAGCAGACAGACAGGTAAAACAGATAGACAGTCAGACAGACAGGTGGAAGTCAGAAGACATATTGTAATATAGCCATGATTAACTGAGAAGAAAAAAAACTTTTTTTCACTATTTGGATAGTATATGTATTACATCATACTGTTTGTTACATTGCAGGATGTTTGAGTCCATTAGGGATGTGAAGATGTTTCTAATAAATAAAGGTTTGTTCCACTCAGCCATTCATTTCACAACCATGAAATGCTGAACACAGCACACTTTATACTAGTGTTTCTTACAGGCAATTTTCGTTTTCAGTGTCAGGACTGTGTTTACACAGTCTTCTCTGAGTGCAGTGGCTTGGAGCATTTCACAAAAGGAAGTATGCTATTGATTATAGCAGACCTTTAGTTGCTTTGTGCATTACTAATTGCATTTGCAGATTGATCAGAGAGACAGTGGACAGCCGTCTGTAGCACTCCATGGCGTTGGTTTTATGAATGAGGCTGCTTGGTATCGATCCGGTAATTCTTCCTCCAGGAATGCATTCTACTTGAAACATGCACTGTAAAGAGTTTGATTCCCATCACACTGTAATGTTAACATCTCATCAGGATCTGTCAATAATTCCAATTTTCCAGAGAGATAAATAGTAATCATGCTAACACACGGAAAGCTTGGCACGATTTTTTCTACATGACTTTTTCTGTATTTGTTTCTTGTTACTTTGGTAAACCTGGAAAGTGTAAGTTATTGGAAACGATGGCAGAGAAGATAATAACACGAATGCATTTTTTAGTTATTATTATTTATTGCTCATGCATCTACTTTCCTGAAAAGAAATGAACTCTTCCCCGCCATTGATTCAATTTACAATCATTTACGAGACAACGCTTCCTCGCCAATGACAGAGTTTTCCGGCTTTCCATGTTTGCACTGTTAAATGGTAGAAGGCACTATTACACATCTTCTGATATAGTACTAAATGTAAGTTTTGAGAAAATTATCAAAAGGGCCATTTTTTTAACATTGGCAGGGAAAGAGTTAAAGGGAGAGTTCACCCAAAAAATTCTGTTGTCATTTACTTGCCCTAAAGTTGTTCCAAACCTTTATGTTTCTTTCTTCTGTTGAACACAAAAAAGATATTTTGAAGAATGTTGGTAACCAAACAATTGACGGTAGCCACTGACTTCCAAAATGGAGGAAAAAAAACAACTGTTTGTTTTTGGTTTCATGAGGAATTAATTTCATAAGGAAATAATTTCACTCCTTACAGGTTTTATTCTTCAAAATATCTTCTTTTGTGTTCCACACATACAGGTTTGGAACAACTTGAGGTAAATGATAACAGAATTTTCATTTTTGGGTGAACTATCTTATTTAACAAAAGAGTTCATACTGAATATTTTGCAAATGCAAGATTTCTATTGTGTAGTTTGTCTCATTAATTCTATGATTTTTTTTTTAATTATTATTATTTATTGCTCATGCATCTACTTTCCTGAAAAGAAATGAACTCTTCCCCGCCATTGATTAAATTTACAATCATTTACGAGACAACGCTTCCTCGCCAATGACAGAGTTTTCCGGCTTTCCATGTTTGCACTGTTAAATGGTAGAAGGCACTATTACACATCTTCTGATATAGTACTAAATGTAAGTTTTGAGAAAATTATCAAAAGGGCAATTTTTTTAACATTGGCAGGGAAAGAGTTAAAGGGAGAGTTCACCCAAAAAATTCTGTTGTCATTTACTTGCCCTAAAGTTGTTCCAAACCTTTATGTTTCTTTCTTCTGTTGAACACAAAAAAGATATTTTGAAGAATGTTGGTAACCAAACAATTGACGGTAGCCACTGACTTCCAAAATGGAGGAAAAAAAACAACTGTTTGTTTTTGGTTTCATGAGGAATTAATTTCATAAGGAAATAATTTCACTCCTTACAGGTTTTATTCTTCAAAATATCTTCTTTTGTGTTCCACACATACAGGTTTGGAACAACTTGAGGTAAATGATAACAGAATTTTCATTTTTGGGTGAACTATCTTATTTAACAAAAGAGTTCATACTGAATATTTTGCAAATGCAAGATTTCTATTGTGTAGTTTGTCTCATTAATTCTATGATTTTTTTTTCAAGTAACAAACACCAGACAGTTCCTGTGTCTTTTAGAAGGAAAAAAAACAGCACCAGAAGGAAACAGAAAAGGAGCAAACTACATGCAAAATCAGTATGAGCAGTTTACAATGGTGTGTGTTTGCTGACATGTTGTTTCCCTGAGAACAGACATTCAAACAGATGTCAGAGTGTGTGGTCACATCTGTAGTGACAGGCGAAAATGAGAAACAAGAAAAAACAAACGGCTGTGTTCTGTACTAACAGCGAGTGAGGTGATAAGCCCACACTTCCTCTCAGAGACCCAGCCTTCTGTGTGTTTGTGAGTGTAAAAGTTTCTGTATAATTTTGATAAGTCATTTGCAAAAGAAAGAAAGCATTTTTACATTTTTACATGACATTTTAGGTGGTTGCTAGGGTGCTCTGAGTAATTGCTAAGCAGTTGTTAGGGTATTTGGTGTTCTGAGTGGTTTCTAGTGTCTTCTGAATGGTTGCTAGGCAGTTCCTAAGGTGTTTTGGGTGGTTGCTATGACATTGCTAGCATGTTCTGGCTGGTTGCTAAGGCATTACTAAACAGTTGTTAGGGTGTTTGATGCATTGAGTGGTTGTTTGGATGTTGGGAGGCAATTGCTAGGTTGTTGCTAGGGTGTCTTTGATGGTTGCTAGGGCATTGCTATACACTTGATTGGGGGTTTCAGGTGGTTGCTAGGGTGTTCTGGTTGGTTTCCAAGGCTTTACTAAGCTATTGTTTGGTTGTTTGATGTTCTGAGTGATTGCTGGGACATTGTGAGGCGGTTGCTAGGTTTTTGCTAGGGTGTTCTGGATGGTTATAAGGGCATTGCTAGGTGGGTTTCCAGGGTGTTCTGGTTAGTTGCTAGGGCATTGCTAGGCAGTTGCTAGGGTGTTTGAGGTGGTTGTGAGGTGGTTGTCAGGTCTGTCTTCTGATACGATAATATGCACATGGTTTGTATGTCTATAAATGTTCTTGTGTGTGTACATTTTCTTGTTTGTGCTTTATTTATGCCTGTAGGTTTGATTTGATCCTCAGTCAGTTGCAATGTAATTCTTAATCTGGTCTTTTTAATTGTGTGTGTGTGTGTGTGTGTGTGTGTGTGTGTGTGTGTGTGCGC
>NW_015647058.1:184835-186429 GCF_001515625.1 Sinocyclocheilus rhinocerous
TGCTGATGAAAGATATTGATTGATCGATGATAGAGATTGTGAGGGAGCAGACCCCTGTCAGGAGACACGGCTGTAGATTAATCTTTGCATACCAGCTGAGACAGATGAGTAACTGAATTCTCTGATGGCACTGATAACGTCTCACCACAAATGCTGCACGCCACTGAAATCATTTCAAACACCATTTGCAGAGAGACTAGGAATAGTTTTTTTTTTTTTTCACATTGTACTGTAAATCGCATTTGGTCATGTTTACTATAGTTGAGAGGGAATGTTTGAACCCTTTGGATTTTTTTTTTTCAGTAACAGAGGTTTTACCTGTTAATGCATAAATGGTTCATATACTTTTTCTTTTGTCCTTGATTAAAGCCATTGATCATGCATTTAACCCTGGGTTATCATATTTTTAAACTTTGGGTTAAGACCAGCTGTAACTCTTGCTAGAGAAATGTTTCACGCGGGTAATTTTGAAAGAAGTTTAGCACAGCTAAAAATGATGATGAGTGATGAAATGAGTATTATTTTTTTTGTATATTTCATGAGACTTACTGTAAGACAACCAGACTTACATAGCAGCATTATAAAAAGCGTCACAAACTGTATTTATCCAGTCAATGTTATTGACCTCATAAATATGCAAATAAGAATCTTAACCAAGGGTTTACAAACCAACAGTGTGAAATCTCAGAACCTGTTAACAAGTGTAAAAGGCCCATTGAATCTTGTATATCTTATTTTAAAAAGTTGAAAATTGCTTAACTTGTTTTGATGAGTTACAGTAAAACATATTTTGATATGACTTGATCATACCATTTTTTACAGTGCAGAAAAAACTTCAGCTGTTTAAAGGAATAGTTAAACCAAAAATTTGCTGAAAATTTACTCACCCTCGGGCCATCCAAGATGTAGATGAGTTTGTTTCTTCATCTGAACACATTTGGAGAAATTTAGCATTACATCACTTGCTCACCAATGGATCCTCTGCAGTGAATGGGTGCCGTCAGAATAAGAGTCCGAACAGCCTATAAAAACATCTCAATAATCCACAACTAATGTAAGTAAACCACAAGCTGTTTGTAATAAATCCCTCATTGAGGTATTTTTAACTTAATCCATTTCTAAAATAAGTGTCCTCTAACTATATTATTGCTTTCTTCAGTTTAAAAATCATCTCGTCTGAATCAGGAGAGAAACATGCACATTACCAGCATTGTTTACAAGCAAAAACAGTCATAAAAAAGTTCTAAACAAATACGTTGGTGGATTTTAATGTGAGAGGACAACAGGAATTAACTTTTTAACTGGAGAAAGTGATATTATTGAATATGGGCTCATATTTTGGCCAGAAGCAACAGTTTAAAGTTAAAATGTCTTGATCAATTTCTTTATTACAAACACTTTTCGCTTCACAAGACATTTATTGATGGACTGGAGTGGTGTAGATTACTTGTGGATTATTATGAAGTTTTTATCAGCTGTTTGGACTCTCATTCTGACGGCACCCATTCACTGCAGAGGATCCATTGGTGAGCAAGTGATGTAATGCAAGTGATGTAAATTTCTCCAAATCTGTTCCGATGAAGAAACAAACTCA
>NW_015647058.1:187632-192654 GCF_001515625.1 Sinocyclocheilus rhinocerous
TGCTGATGAAAGATATTGATTGATCGATGATAGAGATTGTGAGGGAGCAGACCCCTGTCAGGAGACACGGCTGTAGATTAATCTTTGCATACCAGCTGAGACAGATGAGTAACTGAATTCTCTGATGGCACTGATAACGTCTCACCACAAATGCTGCACGCCACTGAAATCATTTCAAACACCATTTGCAGAGAGACTAGGAATAGTTTTTTTTTTTTTTCACATTGTACTGTAAATCGCATTTGGTCATGTTTACTATAGTTGAGAGGGAATGTTTGAACCCTTTGGATTTTTTTTTTTCAGTAACAGAGGTTTTACCTGTTAATGCATAAATGGTTCATATACTTTTTCTTTTGTCCTTGATTAAAGCCATTGATCATGCATTTAACCCTGGGTTATCATATTTTTAAACTTTGGGTTAAGACCAGCTGTAACTCTTGCTAGAGAAATGTTTCACACGGGTAATTTTGAAAGAAGTTTAGCACAGCTAAAAATGATGATGAGTGATGAAATGAGTATTATTTTTTTTGTATATTTCATGAGACTTACTGTAAGACAACCAGACTTACATAGCAGCATTATAAAAAGCGTCACAAACTGTATTTATCCAGTCAATGTTATTGACCTCATAAATATGCAAATAAGAATCTTAACCAAGGGTTTACAAACCAACAGTGTGAAATCTCAGAACCTGTTAACAAGTGTAAAAGGCCCATTGAATCTTGTATATCTTATTTTAAAAAGTTGAAAATTGCTTAACTTGTTTTGATGAGTTACAGTAAAACATATTTTGATATGACTTGATCATACCATTTTTTACAGTGCAGAAAAAACTTCAGCTGTTTAAAGGAATAGTTAAACCAAAAATTTGCTGAAAATTTACTCACCCTCGGGCCATCCAAGATGTAGATGAGTTTGTTTCTTCATCTGAACACATTTGGAGAAATTTAGCATTACATCACTTGCTCACCAATGGATCCTCTGCAGTGAATGGGTGCCGTCAGAATAAGAGTCCGAACAGCCTATAAAAACATCTCAATAATCCACAACTAATGTAAGTAAACCACAAGCTGTTTGTAATAAATCCCTCATTGAGGTATTTTTAACTTAATCCATTTCTAAAATAAGTGTCCTCTAACTATATTATTGCTTTCTTCAGTTTAAAAATCATCTCGTCTGAATCAGGAGAGAAACATGCACATTACCAGCATTGTTTACAAGCAAAAACAGTCATAAAAAAGTTCTAAACAAATACGTTGGTGGATTTTAATGTGAGAGGACAACAGGAATTAACTTTTTAACTGGAGAAAGTGATATTATTGAATATGGGCTCATATTTTGGCCAGAAGCAACAGTTTAAAGTTAAAATGTCTTGATCAATTTCTTTATTACAAACACTTTTCGCTTCACAAGACATTTATTGATGGACTGGAGTGGTGTAGATTACTTGTGGATTATTATGAAGTTTTTATCAGCTGTTTGGACTCTCATTCTGACGGCACCCATTCACTGCAGAGGATCCATTGGTGAGCAAGTGATGTAATGCTAAATTTCTCCAAATCTGTTCCGATGAAGAAACAAACTCATCTACATTTTCGGTAGCCTAAGCGAGAATAAATTTACTTCAAATTTTCATTTTTGGTTGAACGATTCCTTTAATTTTCAGACAAGACTTCCTTAAGCCAAAGATATCTGTTTTGTCCTCAGAAGGCTGCATAATTTGAACTGTGTTGCATGAGTTCCATGTCAAAGTTTAATTGAAGTACTTATATGTAAACAGACTTTTATGAAGGTTAGGTCACATTTTGGGTTGCATTCATGTAGTAAACCAGATAATCGCAAACAACTGGAAATAACAATCCATGTCTTTATGTATTTAGGACATTAAGTCCTGCTGGAATGAGCACCCTCGCTTCTGAAATGACCGTCACGGCAAAATCCCCCACAAATCTCTGCGGCCTGGCTACATATGCCCCCCATGAGCAAAGTTAAGCAGCATGAAGGTTTAAATGACCCTGAAATATGATTTCTCATTTATATGTCTTGCATTTTGAATGAAACATTTATCACTGCATAAAAAATAATTGTTTTGAGGGTTTTTTCCCTTTTGATTGCAATAAAGTTGCAAGTTGCACAGCACATTTACAAGAACAGCAGACAGTATACTATGTAATGAATGACTAAATTAGGTTTTTATTAGTTTCATGCCCCAGAACATTGCACCCCCTTTTTCATAATTACCTTTATTACTCTGAGAACTCTGAGAATGCATTGCACTGCTCAAAAAAATTTAATTGAAAATTCATATTTTGATAATAAAACTAAGTAGCACATTTACAACTGTCATGCTTATGTTATCTGTCTCGACTGGAAAATGGGGACATTGTGTTGTTTTTGTTTGCTTAACAAAACGGAGCGCCGAAAGTCTAACTAAAAGGCTAAATGGCATTTCTGAGCAGTAATTGAGGTTGGCTTTCATGCTCAGAGAGTGTACCCAGAATGGAGCGACCCTTTTACTCAAATGCTGAGTGAAACATTGGCATGTTAATAACAGTAAATATGTTGGAAAAACTCGCTGGAAATGAGGAGGTCATGTAGGGGTGCGGAATTATTTGTCATACAAAAGGCAGAAAGCACGAGCCATTTCATTTCTCTGTGCACTCAGCCCATCTTTTGAAACAAATCTTTCTGCATTCATTAAATGTTCCACAGTGAAATATAATCGAAGGCCACACAATCAAGGTCAAAATTTTGACACGTGCAAAAGCATTTTATTTATTATATGTGAATGTTAACTAATTAAAATAAAATTTGGGCCCATAACTTTTGGCTGTACTTTCAACACAACTGCTCTATATGTAAACTAATGAAATTGTGCTATTTTGAAACTAAGTTTTTCGGACTGATTCAACAAACTTCGAAATGTCAAAAGTTGACACGTGCGGCCCTGTGGCTGAGAGCGGATCTGTAATTGTGGAGATGGAGATGCTAGAAAGGCACTGATGTTACTGAACATATGAGTGAAAATCACCTGGGAGTTTATAGCACTGTGTCAGAGAATGAGGGGTGCCAGGTGGGATCAGGCTTGACTGCTCAAGTTAATCCTCATTACTGAGCCCTCATTTCACAAGCGATGCAGTCGTGCGGAGCTATGTTTCATCTTTCATCCGGGCCTGCGCTTGCAACGTTCTCATTGCTCATAAAACTACTCAATAAAGCATCTCAGAACAGACTCTGGCTGAGTGGTTGTGGAAAACACCTTTGTCGTGGCACCACGCTGTTTGTTTAATGTAAATGAACGTGGCCTGATTTCAAACTGAGCATGTAGTTACACAGTATGTGTACATATGGAAGGAAATAAACACCTTGTTGTTGTCAAAATGGCAAGTTCCTTTTTGATGAATGGGAGTGTAAGAATTTAACTTTGTTATCGTGCATTTTTTTGTCAGGCTGAACTTGATGCATTTTGACAGTGACGTGGATGTAGAAACAGCAGAAATGCCCTATTGAGTTAACATTGATTGTAAGGAGGTTAACAAGATGAAGTGTTCAACTGATCTCAAACTTTGTGATAAGAGAAAGTAAGAAGATTTCTGTTTTAAAATGCCAGATGATTTTTTTATGTGCTAGTGTTATAATGTTTTCTATTATTTTTTTCATAATGCAAAAGTTGAGAAACAAGTCTTTCATCAGTCAAATTTTCATCATCATAAATCATATTCTTAAATAAAGGCATTTTATAAAATTCAGCTTAATCTAAATGAATTATGCAACGACAACCACTGCAGGATAATAAACAGATATGCATAAGATGGGCCAGACTTTGAAATTATAAAAAGATTCATTTAATAGGACTCCTCAAAGTATTACTTTTACATACTTTTATGTTTGATTCAACAAGTGGGAAAGAGACCGACTGAGAAATTAGCCTTATCATCTATTGATTTTTATTTATTTTTTCATCATTTCAACACAGTGAAAGCATCAAAAATGGCTTGTTCACATGTCTGTGACTCAAAATTCAACCTACAGTTGTGGTACATATTTCAGACTTATTGTTTTCTTTACACATCTTAGACGTCTTAAAAAAAGAGCATAAAAAGAGTCTCAGACAGATCCAAAAGTAGTATTTTTTCTCTGTAAGTGCATTGAATTCTATTCCTATTCCTATTCAGCACTACTTATTCAGAAGCAAGATAATTATGCAAAGCCACATTTTCAGATTATATCTTAGATATTTTCAATTGTCAGAACTGAAGAAGGAATTAAGCAAGCCGAGCATTTGATTTCATGAATTCATCTCTCCTCTTATCCACAGTGTAGCACACATACACGATGCGACATCAAAATTCAGCAGAAAGCTTTATTATTCTTCAAATGGACATTTTCTGTCTCTCTCTCCCATAATAAAAAGGAATCAAAAATGGAGGAATAGAAGACATTTTTCCCTTGGAGTTTACATCTTCCATGTGACACTGAAAAATATCTTTAACTGGATTCATAGCAAATTCCCATTCATTTCTCCTACCACCCTGTGCCAATTAAAGCCTTCTTTCCCAGCATGAAATATATTGGCTCAAAGTAACATTGACTCTCAACTTCGGGCCCAGTATTTTCAGTATAATTGCCTTTGGGGTGATGGAAAATGAATGAAAGTGCTTTAGTAATGCAATTGATGCACCAGGAAGGGAGGAGAAAGACAGAAATGTACGAGAGAATGTAAAGGTGTTGAAAAAAAAAAAGTCAGACTGCAAGAGTCAAGCAAAAAGGATGTGAGAATATCAAGACTCTCACTTAGATTCTTGGGGGGAAAATCTACTAATGGGAGAGGACTGTGGCAATTCTTCTGCCATTATACTGGCCGATTGCTTATCCAAGTCTGAACAATTTGGTTAGACATTGTTGGGCAATTATTGCTCCTTTAGTGAAGAATAACAGCTACATATTTAGTTCAATACCACTCATGTCCTTGCATACGGTGCCTTTTTTTTTTTTTTTTTTTTTTGGGGCTTTTATTTTTTG